>NC_058132.1:87551623-87560500 GCF_016433145.1 Gracilinanus agilis
TATCTATCTATCTATCTATCTATCTATCTATCTATCTATCTATCTATCTCTTTATCTATCTATAGCTTATATTTGTAACATATACCCTATGGCTAAAACACAGTCTCTTCCATGTAGTATTTAATGTATAGTAAGAGAATAAGATGCATATTCAGTGCCTATAAGCCAACAAAGAAAGATGACAAGCACATAAAAGAGGTATAGAAAAAATACATTCCACGTGAGGTCTAAGGAGAATATATCTATTAATGAAGGGTATAGAATTATACCTTGATTTTTGAGAGATATAGAAAGAAGTGGTATTTGAGCTGATTTTTAAGAGATGGTGAAATTTAGAGAGTAAACAAAGGCAAGGAGACTGAATAGTCAAGATTTGCTGGATCTTAGAGTATATGAAGTGTGGTAACATAATGTTAGAAGATTGGGTGGTCTCATATTTTACAATGCAGTAATATAATTAGAGCCATATGAACTTTATTTTGCATTAAAAATAAAGTCACTTATTATTATTGAGTAGAGGAATAATATGTTTATATCTATGTATAACAAAGGATAATCCAGCAACAGTGTGGGTTTTACCCTAAAGGAAGAGGAGACTGTGGGTAGGAATAGCCCACAGTATATTATTAAAATAGACTAGGTAGGTAGGATTGAGGAAATATATTAGAGTAAAGACTTTGGGTCAGGAAGAAGGTACAGATAGAATTATTGTTAAAGGAGTAGATTTAGTAAGACTTAATGAAAATGAGAATGAAGAGAGGAGTGAAAGATAACCTAAATTTTAGAATAGTTTACAACATATGTAAATGCTGGCAGTGCTGACATAAGATGAAAGAATTAGAACAAAAACTGGCTTGTGGGGAAAGACAATAAACTCAAACTTGGATGTCTTTAGTTTGAGACTCTTTTGGGAATTAGAAGTGTAGATCTCCTTTAGCCATTTTCAAGAATGAAGATTTGGAGCTTACAACAGAGATAAGGTTTGGGGTTACAGATTTTGATAGTCATACATAAAGATGAATTAGCTAAATGTGGAGACCATTCCCTTCTCTCATAGTGTAGCATAAAAATCATTTGCTCTAAGAAACCTTCCTGCCATTATGGTCAAGGATGCCACATCTTCTCAGGAGCCCAGGCTTGCAAACTTAGTGTTATCATCTACTCCTTACTCTCTTTCACCATCACCACCCTACATCCAATATGTTGCCAAGTCTTATTTCTGCTTTCATAATAGCTCTTGCATATACCCCTTTCTCTCCTCTGTCACTACAAACATCCTATTTGCAGTTCCTCACCAGTTCACACCTGTGTTATTTTAGTAGCCTGCTTTATTTGGTCTCTTCCCAAGTCTCTTCCCATTCCAGGCAATCCTCCATTCAGTTGCCAAAATAATACACTTAATGTACAGGTCTGACCACATCACTCTCTAATCTAAAAAGTTCAATGACTCCCAATTCGGGGTCAGAAATAAAATCCTCTGTCTTTCAAAGGCTCTTGCCTACTTTTCCAATCTTCTTACATATTTTCCTCAACTTACTCTATGACCTAATGCCATTTACCTTCTTGCTGTGCCTTGAACAAGAAACCTCATCTCCCCAAACCAAACAATTTCACTTACTGACTCCATGCTTGGAATTCTTTTCCTCCTCATCTTCATCTTCCGGTTTCCTACAAGCCCCAACTAAATTCCTGCCTTCTACAAGAAGACTTTCCTGATTCCCTTAGAGATAATGCCTTCTTACTATTCATTATCTCTATAATTTATGCTGTATATATCTTGTCTGTTTTTTTGCATATTGTCTCTCCACTTAAACTGTGAGCTCCTTGAATAGACCATCTTCTTCTTTTCTTTGTATCCTTAGAACTTAGAACAGTTTCTAGCCCTTAGTGAGTGATTAATAAATAAATGCTTGTCAACTTGACTTGACTGATAAAGAAATGGGCTTTTATCAGTAGCCTCAGTTTAGCTGAACTTCTTTGCTCAGGGATAATCTCCTTGCACTCACCAAAGACATCTCATAACTGTCACTATTTCCATAAGAAATAATAATAGCTCTTATTTATAAAGAACTTTAAGGCTTATCTAGAGATTTCTTCCAAACAAACCTGAGAGACAGCGATGAATATCTTAAATAATAATAAAGGAGGTGACAATCTCAGACATGTCTGACATAGGCTGACTTGCACGGTATGAAGTTCTTCCAGTGACACAGAGTAAAGCATGTGAACATACTCGGTGCCTCTGGAATAGAAGTTAATGATACACTGCTTTAAAATCTCTTTATGATTCTCTTGGAAAGAATTTGATTAAAGAAATAAAGATGATGAACCTGGAGAAGAGAAGAATTAAGGGGAACATGTTAGCTCTATGTGAAGGTAGGATTAGATTTCTTGTGTTTGGACCTAGAGGGTAGATATAGGAACAATGAATGGAAGCTACTGGCAGATAGACTCATTTAGGTTTTTGGTACAGGAAAATTTGACCAATTACTGTTTTTGTTTCCACGATATCTTTCTTAAAACTAGAACTGAAAGGGGCAGCTGGGTAGCTCAGTGGAGTGAGAGTCAGGCCTAGAGACGGGAGGTCCTGGGTTCAGGTCTGGCCTCAGCCACTTCCCAGCTGTGTGACCCTGGGCAAGTCACTTGACCCCCATTGCCCACCCTTACCAATCTTCCACCTATGGGACAATACACCGAAGTACAAGGGTTTAAAAAAAAAAAGTAAAAAAAAAAAAAACTAGAACTGAAGATATCATGCCTTTTAAAGAAACATAATATTACATTAGCTTTTTCTGGATAGTCAAGATGATTAATGATGTAAGATATGGAAGAATCAAAGAAAGGGTCATCCCTTTTGTAGATGCAATCTCTTGTCCATCTACCCCTTCTCCCAGTTAAATAACTTTAAGGAATAGATCAGAGAACCAAAATCTAGCAATGAAAGTGTTAAAGAACCTAGAAAGTTTGTCTGTAGCAGAATGGCTTTGGTGAGCACAGATAATAGCAAGATCAGAAATCTCTGGAGAGAGAAGGATGAGGCCATGGTCCCTGAAGAAACCAGAGGGAAGATAAATCACCCTGGGACTTCCTCTTCCTCTGGCTTTTTAGCTGCTGTCCATACAGGGTCTGGAGTCTCATTTCTATCTAGGTACATGAGTTGCTTGATTTCTAGACCTGAAATATTTCAAGTAAGATGAAGAAGATGAGGTATGTATGAGATCATAATATTAATTAAAACAAGCTTATAGTTTTATGTGAATTTATGGCTTTTATTTTTTATTTAATATTGGTCTCATTCTATTTGTTATAACCATAGAAAGGAAAGCAATACAAAAAATTACCTTCATTTTACACAAGAAAGTAGATGGCCTTGATATGGGGTGAATTTATTTGTTAGCAATGAAATTATGAGAAAATGGCAAAGCCAGGATCTTTTGGTTCCAGATCTAGTGCCAGTACCCACATGATTCTATAGAGATCTGTTTCTTCCTCTTTCCTATTCCCATTCACAGGCAATAGCCTGAAGACAGGTCTAGAGAGACTGGGGCAAGAAAGCTGAGGTGTGGCAAGGAAGGAAAAGGGTCCTAGGCCCATCAGGTCATCATAGAGAAGCAGGGACCATCTCTGAAGGCTAAGACAGATAGGTGAATTATTATCGATGGTATTTTATAGGAGGTTCCTCTGCTCAGATCTGGATGTTACATGATTTCTGAGGTTCTCTTTGCCTCGTGTTTTGAAATTCCTCCATTCCACAGAGAAACTCTTGTCTGGGATTCAACGGTGATGGACTTTGGCTCTGACTTACTACATGACAAGGAGCTAGTCATTTTACCTCTCTAGGTTTATTTTCCTCCTTTTGTCTTAATGAGGAAGATAAAGAGCATTATCTCTAAGGTTGCTTCCAATTCACAAAGGGCATTTCAATGGCATTGTCCTATAAAATAATATTCCTCATTTCCTACACTCGTGCCTGGGCTGAGAAAGGAAGTGCCATCTTTGGAGAGAAGAGAGCAATAGAATGTCCTCTGGATGTCCTGCCTTTCTGAGAATACCCTGCTTCAATGTAGAAGAAAAAGTCAGTGATTGACATGAGAAGTAAATAAATCTTAGCACTAGTCAAAGGCTTTGGCACATGTATATATGTATATACATATCTGCAAGTGTATACATATGTATCCTTGTGTGAGAACAGATGTGTTTCCATGTTTTGTGTGAATGCAAATGTGTGTGTGTGTGTGTGTGTGTGTGTGTGTGTGTGCAAATGAATGCATGTGTACCTGGATGTATATTTGTTTGTCTGTAAGTGCATATATATGGGTGAGGAGGAGGGTTTGACCATTTGAAGAAACAGGCTCAAAGTATACTATAAGCAATAATGCCTTTTGATTTCCTGACATCATCAGCTTCTTGACCATCAGACCAGTAACTGCATCTGCTTCAGCCATCTTTCTCCTCTTCAAGTCTTTCCAGAGACCTTTCACTTTCCCTATCCCCTTCAGTCCTAGAAGGAGCAAGAAGAAATCCTCCAAACTGGACACATTTCCAAGTTATCTATTTTCAAAAAGGAAGATTTACAGGGAAAGACTGAAGAGTGAGAGAATTACCTAAGCAGTCTATTTGGTAACAAGAAAGTGCTAAAGACTGGAGTCCCATGATGCTGGGATCCGGAACCTGTGTGTGTGTGTGTGTGTGTGTGTGTGTGTGTGTGTGTGTGTGTGTGAAGGATGCCAAATCTAGTCCCTGACTTACAATACTTCAAAAATAGATCCCTGAGAATGAAGACATAAGGTGAGAGGGGGAACGTGTCACCAGCCCCTGAGTCTTTGAATGATTAGAGACTATTCTGGTATAGAAATGGATACCAAATTACAGGAAAAGAATGATTCCCTTTACCTATAGTTCTTTACTGCAAAGTTATTTGGAGGAACGGCACAGAGGAATTAGGATAGTTTCAGGGAGAGAATGGGAACAAAGAGAGGTAAGCTAACTTAAGCAAAATAGCATATTGAAGAACAAAATGAGCAGATAATTTGTCCTCTTTAAGAGACAGACCCTAGATATCAGAATTTTGGACTTGAAGGTAGAAGAACCTAAAGCAGGGGTCGGCAACATATGGCTCTTGAGCCATATCTGGCTCTTTTGAGGGCCAGGCATGGCTCTTTCTGCAGGAGCCATAAAGTCAAATTTTTTTCAGGTGCTGTTACAGGAGCGGCACTGTGAGCACTGAACGGCTCTCACGAAATTACATTTTAAAAAACGTGGCTTTTACAGCTCTCCCGGCCCAAAAGGTTGCCGACCCCTGACCTAAAGGAAAGGAGGTTACCAGTAAGAGAAACCCACTGATATTGGAACCTGGAGAAACTTGGACAATTAAGGCAATAAAGGATATTTGTAAGAGAGTAGAGATAAATGTATCCTTACATATAGCATCTTTCTTAGGCTATCTCCTACTTTTATATGAATATCAATATGTAAGTTTATATTATATATGATGTGTTTGTAGCTGCCTGCTTATAATGATTAATGCAAACCCTAACCCCTATCCTCCTTAGAGGGATGACTACATGTGAATTGAGAGCATGAATTCACTTGGATATACTATATAAGGAGGCAACGCAGGGACCATGTGAGTCCCTAAAAGAATGCAATGCATTTTCATAGCCTCTTTGACCACTGGTTATGCATGTGTGTGCCATGTATTCCCAAGGACAGGGAGCCAGACTTCTGCTTCCTTCTCCTTGACAACATAGCTTAGTATGAGGCCTGAAATTACAGCACTTTAAAAAATAGATTTCTGGGGGAAAACTGGAGGTAATCACGGGTGGGAAAATCTATTTTGCTCGTCGTGTGTGTGTGTGTGTGTGTGTGTGTGTGTGTGTGTGTGTGTGTTTTCATTCTGAAAGAAGAGTCCTGAGTCCAAAGCATAGGACACGAAAAGGCTTTTATTTGAGGGATGAAAGCAACTTTCTTTGGCGTCCACAAGTTTAATATCTTAACTTTTGCATTCATCTGACAAGACTGAAAATATGCTTTTTCCAGTCTCAAACCACTGGAAAATGTAATGAACTGGGGAAGGGACTCTCAGAGAGTCTGGTTTCTAGAGCTCATTTACATACTCTCCATAGGGCCTTGAAAAATTCAACTAGTTTCATTAGACCTGAGTTTCATAATCTGTAAAACGGGGGAACTAAATAAATTATAAAGTCCTTTTGAGACATAATATTCTACAATTCCTTCTGAAGTAATGAACCTTGCTGAATTGGCACAGGGGACCTCGTATTGGTCTTGCTACTGTGCCATAAATTTCACCCATCTGTTTCAGGAACATATCACATGTTCATATATATCATATTTTCTTATTTCTAATGTTCATCTTCTAATGGCCAGAGAGGAATTATGGGTCAGTGAGGCTTTCTAAGTCTCTCTAGCCCATGCATTCATGACTCACTGAACTCATAAATATCAGAGCTGGAAAAATCAACTAAATAGTGACCATCTTATTAAATTCCTTCCCCTTGATTTTACAAATGAGAAAACTGAATCCCAGAGTCAAGAAATGAGTATTCCAGTGTCACAGAGACAGGTCCTGGCAAAGGTAGCTCTAAACCCAGGTCTCCTGACTCCTAGTTATCAAATGACAGATTTTCTCCATTGTTATACAGTTCAACTTAATTTAAAAGATAATTTTTAAGTATTGATTATAGTCAGCTCAAAGTCCTGAGTTTGAGGAATTAAAAAGATCAAAAAAGAATCATCTAGGACAGCATTGGTGAAGTATTGGCATGTGTGCAGAGCTAGCATTTGGGGAGTTGCTCTGTTCCCCTTCTTCCTAGTGACTGAGGACATTTTTTTGCATGCCCAGTCCCTCTGGCCAGCTATTCAAAGTGAGCACTTCCTCCTTCTGCTCTTGGGTTAATGTGGGGGCTCATAGGCAGCTTGAAATTGCAGTCTGGCACACAAACTTGAAAAGCTTTGCTAATGCTTACTTAGGATAACTAAGTGGCTCAGTGAATTGAAAGCCAGACATAGAGACAGGAGATTTTACTTTCAAATCTGGCCTCAGAATCTTCCTAACTGGGTGATCCTGGGCAAGTCACTAACCCCTGTTGTCTAGCCCTCACCACTCTTCTGCCTTGGAACCACTACACAGTATTAATTCTAAGAGAGAAGATAAGGGTTAAAAAAAAAAGGAATTATCTCCACCTTTTAGGATCTTATCTTCAACCAAAGGAAACAGCATGAATGTAGATGGGTAAATACAAAATATCTACTGAGTATATGAAAAGCCATACTCCATTTCCTGATATTGTCTTTGTCCACAGGAATGTGACCCAAGGCTGACCCTTCCTGGGCATGGCTTCTCCCAACCACACAAGTTCCAGTCACGTTGTATTCATCTTGCTGGGTATCCCTGGACTGGAAGCCCAGCACATATGGATCTCCATCCCCTTCTGTTTCTCCTACCTGGTTGCTCTTCTTGGCAACAGCCTTCTCATCTTTGTCATCATCAAAGAACGCAGCCTCCATGAGCCCATGTACCTCTTCCTCTCCATGCTTGCAGGGACTGACCTTATCCTCTCTACCACAGCTTTGCCCAAAGCTTTGGCCATCTTCTGGTTCCAAGCTGGAGAGATCTCCCTGGATGGCTGCGTCACTCAGATCTTTTTCATCCATTCCACATTCATTGCTGAGTCAGGAATCCTGTTGGCGATGGCATTTGACCGCTACGTGGCCATCTGTGACCCACTGAGATATTCCAATGTCCTTAGCCACAGGATAATAGGGTATATTGGTCTGGCTGTCATTGTGAGGAGCTTTTGTGTGATTCTTCCTGATGTGTTTCTGGTTAAGAGGCTACCCTTCTGCCGCAGCCGAGTGCTCCCCCATACTTACTGTGAACATATGGCTGTGGCCAAGTTTGCTTGTGCTGACATTCGTGTGAACATCTGGTATGGCCTGTCAGTCCTCCTTTCTACAGTGGTGCTAGATGCTCTTCTCATAGCCATTTCCTACATCCTCATTCTCCAGGCTGTTTTCCGTCTCCCGTCTCAGGGAGCTCGTCGCAAAGCTTTGGGCACATGTGGCTCTCACCTTGGGGTTATCTCTATGTTTTACCTTCCAGGCATTTTCACTATCATCACCCAGAGGTTTGGGCGCCATGTGCCCCTTCACACTCACATTCTGCTGGCTAATGTCTGTATGTTAGCTCCTCCCATGCTGAATCCCATCATTTATGGAGTGAAAACTAAGCAGGTCCGGGACCGTGTGGTCAATTTCCTATCATTAATGGGAAAATAAAGCTAGGAATGCCATTGACTGACTTGTATGGATAGTTTGAATCCTGACTCTGAATCTTGAATAATTCACTTAATTTCTTATATCACTAAGTTCCCACGTTTGGGATATGGGGGTATTAATATATACAATTTATACAATACCTACTTCATAGGTTTGTTGTGAGGAAAAGATTATAGCAAACTTTAAAGCAGTAAATGAACATGTTATTGTTCTGATTTTATTATGGATAGGTGACTCTTCTGAAGCTGTAGAGCACCTTTCATTCTCTTGGTTACTCATTGGAAACCTTGAAATAAGAGTTCAGCTGACAATGACTAAAATGGCTTTCTATGTCTAAGGAAGCAGTAGAGTTCCTTGGACAAAGCAGTCAACTAGGAAGTAAGAGTAAGTAAGGAATTGCTGGAGAGATTGAATTCCTACTCAGGGAGGGGATGAACTAAGATTATCTTGGTATCACAATGGCCCTAGATGCTTCTAAATGGTTTTTAGCATCTCTCTCTCCCTCTTCCTTCTTTTCCTCTCTCTCTCTCTCTCTCTCTCTCTCTCTCTCTCTCTCTCTCTCTCTCTCTCTCTCTCTCT
>NC_058132.1:87563479-87671784 GCF_016433145.1 Gracilinanus agilis
CTTCCTTCCTTTCCTTCTTTCCTTCTTCCTTCCTTCCTTTTTTCTTTCCTTCTTCCTTCCTTCTTTCCTTCCTACCTTCCTTCCTTCCTTCCTTTCTTTCTTTTTGAATGTACCAAATGTTATGGCATCCAGATTTTTAAAGGCAAAGCCAAATGAGTTAGAGGTAGAAATAGTAGGCAAAATCACAATGGTGAGCAATCTTCCCCCTTCAGAAATAGATAACCAAAAATAAATAAGAAAGAAGTCAAGGAGATGAATAGAATCATAAATATGATAGATATCAGAAGAGAATTCAATGATATGAGAAAGGAATATTACCTGTTTTCAATGGTACATGGTAGCTTTCCAAAAAGTTATCATATATTATCAGGACATACAAACTTTAGAGTTAAATGCAGAAAAGTAGAACTAAGTAAAATACTAGATAAAGAATACAACAAGGTATCTCAAAGATTATACATGGTGACTAAACAGGATTCATACCAGATATGTAGGGATGGTTTAATATAAGAAAAACTGTTAACATAATCTATTATATCAATTAAAAATTCATATCATAATATCAGTTTAAGAAAAAAAATCTTGATGAAATAAAATGCTCATTCCTATTTAAAATACTGGAAAGCATAAGCATAAATGGATTTTTCCTTTAAATGATAAGAAGCATCTACTTGAAATTATCTCCAATATTATTTGTAATGGGGACAATCTAGGAGCCTTCAACATAAGATCAGGAGTGAAAAAAATGATAATTATCATCAATATTGTTCAATATTGTATTAGAAATGGTAGCAAGAGCAATAAGAAGAAAAAACTTAAAGGAATCAGAATGAGTAAAATAAGGTAATAAAATTATCCCTTTTTACTAAGAATACATTGGTATATTTGGAAAATTCTAAAGATCCAACTAAAAATTAGTTGAAACAACTAATAATTTTAGCAAAATAGAAGAATATAAAATAAACCCACATAAATCATCAGTATTTCCATATATCACTAATAGATCCCTGGAAGAAAAGATTATAATAAATATTCCATTTAAAATAATCATAGGAGGCAGCTGGAGGACTCAGTGGATTGAGAGCCAGGCCCAGAGACCAGAGGTCTTCGGTTAAAATCTGGACTCAGACACTTCTTAGCTGTGTGACCCTGGGCAAGTCACTTAACCCCCATTACCTACCCTTACTGCTCTTCTGCTTTAGAACCAATACCCAGTATTGATTCTAAAATACAATAATCATAAATATAACCAAAATCAGAAGGAAAGCAACAAATTGGGGAAAATCTTTATAACAAAAATCTCTGACAAAGGTTTAATTTCTCAAATATATAAGAAGCTAAGTCAATTGTACAAAAAATCAAGCCATTCCCTAATTGATAAATGGGCAAGGGACACGAATGGCAGTTTTCAGATAAAGAAATAAAAAATATCAATAAGCACATAAAAAAGTATTCTAAATATCTTATAATTAGAGAAATGCAAATCAAAACTACTCTGTGGTACCACTTCAAACCTAGCAGATTGGGCAATATGAAAACAAAGGAAAGTAATAAATGTTGGAAGGGATGTGTTTTGTGGCAAATTTGGAACACTAATGCATTGTTGGTGGAGTTGTGAATTGATCCAACCATTCTGGAAGGCAATTTGGAACTATGCTCAAAGGGCTTTAAAAGACTGCCTGCCCTTTGATCCAGCCATACCATTGCTGGGTTTTTACTACAAAGAGATAATAGGGAAAAATACTCACACAAAAATATTCATAGATGCACTCTTTGTGGTTGCAAAAAATTGAAAATGAGGGGGTGTCCATGGATTTAGGAATGGCTGAACCAATTGCGGTATCTGGTGGTGATGGAATACTATTGTGCTGAAAGGAACAATGAACTGGAGGAATTTCATGTGAATTGGAATGACCTCCAGGAATTGATGCAGAGTGAAAGGAGCAGAACCAGGAGAACATTGTACACAGAGACGGATACACTGTGGCACAATCAACTGCAATGGAATTCTGTACTAGCAGTGATGCAATGATTCAGGACAATTCTGAGGGACTCATGAGAAAGAACACTCTGCACATTCAGAGAAAAACATATGATTGATCACATGGTTCGATGGGGATATGATTGGGGATGTTGAGTTTAAATGATCACAAATAATAATATTTATAACATTGAAATATTAATAATATGAAAATAAGTTTTGAACAATGATACATGTAAAACCCAGTGGAATTGCTTGTTGGCTCCAGGAGTGAGGAGGAAGGAAGGGAAGGGAAGAACATGAATCATGCAATCATGGAAAAATATTCTAAATTAACTAATTAAATCATAAAATAAAAAATGAAAACAACAATAAATAATCAGAGTAAAATGCCTGAGCTTTTACATGCCAAAAAAATCCCAGCAGTTACATGAACATAATTATAAAACATTTTTATGTAGTCAGATTTAAATATGTGGAGAAATATTAATTGTTCATGATGAGTAGAGCCAATATAATAAAAATGATAATCCTAACTAGACTAATCTAACTTGTTTAATGCCATTTCAATCAAATAACTAAATAAAATTATTGAGTAGGAAAAAATAATAACAAAATTAATATGGAAGAACAAAAAGTCAAATATGTAAGAGGAATTATTGAAAGAAATGTAAAAAAAAAAGTAGGTCCAGCAGTACCAGATTTTAAATTAAAGTATGAAGCAATAATTGCCAAAATTGTCTGGTACTGATTAAGACATATAAAGGTAGATTGGTGGAATAGAACAGACATACAACAAAGTATAGTTAAAAATTTTTATAATAACTTGTATTTGACATAAGATCCAACTTTTGGGATAAGAATTCCTTACTTGGTAAAAATCGTTGGGAAAACTGGAAAGCAGTCTGGCAGAAACTAGATATAGGTTAGTATCTTATACTATTTATCATGATAAGATCAAAATGGACACATGCTTCTCCTAAAGGGAGCCATCATAATCAAATGAGAACATAGAACATGATACCTATCAATTTTATGTATAGAAGAAAAATTTGTGAATCAACAACAGATATAGCATCGTGAGATGTAAAATGGATAATTTTGATTATACTACATTTAACGACTTTTTGTACAAATAAAACTAATGTATCTGTTATTTTGGGGATTCATTCAGTTGTAGATTGAACATATAATAGTCTATTACTAGGCTATAAACAGATTTAGTTGTTGGAAATTGATGGTTGAGAGTTTGGTGGACCAATAGTTGAAAAGACTTGACTAGAGACAAATCTTCAATAAAAACGTGTTTATTATATTTGCCTCTATAGGAACAGTGATAGGAAAAGGAAATTGGAGATACTGAAATATAGTAAGTTTAGGAATTTTAATTAACTAAATTAACCCCCAAAATCTTTCCGAAGAGGGATTTCTTTGTGATCACTGAGTGATCCTTCTTATTCTACTCTATCTAACTAAATCCCCAAATATCTATCTTTCTATCCTATACTAAATATAACCTTATAAACAGAGAGGAATCAGATTTCTTTTCCTGCTGCTCAGATGAAAAAAAGAAAAAAAAAACTTTTAGAATCTTTATAAACTTTCTCCACTAAGACAAGCTGACTCTTTTCTGCCACCTACTGGGAACATCTAGGTACTGCGCCCAATACAAACGTTGGTCTCTGGTCTTCTAGGATGGTTTCAAGAGATAAATTCACCAGAAATTTCTCCCAACTCCCAGAGCAGCCTCCTCGAAGAACCTTCCTTATTTAGGGTCATTCATAGAGTGAGACCTTTGGTCCCACTGTCTCTCCCAAAGTTTCTTGAGAAAATTCTCTTCTGTAAGATTTAAAAACTAGATATTTAAGGTATGGCTTCCCATGAGTCATCCTTGAGATTCTATTCTGGCTTAAAGAAACCTAACTCACTGGTCTCTCCCTTATCCATCTATCAGTAATAATATCCTATTAATTAACTAACAAATATTCTGCTACATATCCAAGATTAGAAAGAATGGAGAAACTTGGGAAAATGTATTTTTTGATAGAGTACTCATACCTCAAATATATGGAGAACAGTCTCAAATTTATAGGATTATGAGCCGCCATTCCCCAGTTAAAGATCAAGGATATGAATAGATAGTTTTTGGATGAAGAAATCAAAGTTATATATAGTCATATGAAAAAAGTTATGTAAAGCATTACTTATTAGAGAAATGCAAATCAAACAACCCTGAGATATCATCTCATACCTATTAGATTGGTTAAAATGATAAAATGCCAAAATGGCAAACATTGGAGGGGATGTGGAAAAATAGTGACATTATTACACCGTTGGCAGATATGCAAACTGATTCAATCATTTTGTAGAACAATCTGGAATTATTTCCAAAGAGTTGTAAAACTATATACCCTTTGACCAACCAATATCATTATCAGATCTGCTTTTTTTGTGATAATCAAGTAAAAGGAAAAGAACCTATATGTTTGAAAATATTTACAATACTTTTTATAGTGGTGAAAAACTGGAAACTGAGAGAATACCTGTCAATTGGGAAAGAGCTAAACAACCTATGATATATGATTGTGAAGGATTACTAATATGAAAGACCTCCATGAAATTATGAAGAGAGAAATGAGCAGAACCAAGAAAATATCATCTATAGCAATAGAAATAATATTTGAAGAATAACTGAATCTCTACTTCCAGAGAAAGAACTTATAAAGAGAAACATTCTTTCTCTCTCCTAATCTTTGTTTGACTTACTCTCTTCCTATCTCCCTAGTCTTCTCTTCCTCTCCTTACTCCTCTTTCTTTTCTGTTTCCTTCTCTGCCTCTGTCTGTCTCTATCTCTGCCTCTGTTTTTGTCTCCATCTGTCTGTCTGTCTGTCTCTTTCCTTCCCCTCTTTCTTCTCACTTCATGGTATCCATTTTTCTATTTTTTACCACTCCTTCCCTTTCCAACTCCCTCAGTCAAGAGTCCAATTTAGCTAAAATATAGTATGTATGAAAGAAAGTTATAGAGATTGATGGGAGACTGAATTCAGTTTCTTTAAAGGGAAATCATAGTAATTTACAGGTAGTAGGATCTTTAGATTCCAGTGACTTTTCAGATAGCTAATTAGTATTTTCATTTGTTTTTCATTTCTTCTATTCATTTGTTTTTCATTTGTTTTAATTCTGATTCTTTATGACTCCATTTGGAATTTTCTGGGTAAAGATACTGGAATAGTTTGCCATTTCTTTCCCCAGTGGATAAGGCAAATAAATGGTAAGTGACCTGCTCGGGGTCATACAGCTAGTGAGCATCTGAGGCCTGATTTGAACTCATCTTCCTGCCTCTGGGCCAAGTGCTCTATCCAGTGAACCACCTAAATTCCTATATACATATAGTTATAGATGATCTAGATATAGATATGGCAGAACCGAGTTGGTGAGAGATAGAAAATTTTAGTTCTCAGCCAGGCTCCTTTGGGACTCTTTAGGACCAGGCCTCTTTTGGACTAGTCAAGCTTCAGATCTTCTTCAAGTGCCAAAGCAGTTCTAGGTGCTACTGGTTTCCAGCTTTGAGAAAGAAGCCAAGAGTAATTCAGTTGCTTGAAGGAAATTATTCTGGGAAGACATGAGAGGAACTGAAAATCTCTATCATGTCCCTCCATTCAGCTTGATACTCTAAAGACTTTAAGGAGTTTAGTCGTGTATGAGATCTAGGACTCTTTCTCTTGGTTGAGCTGAGATATTTCACTCTCGATAAAAAACTAATTTTATTTTGTATGGCACATATTTTCCTATGTATACCTTCTTTTATGTCTGTTTAGTTATAACATGGATAAATGTGGTTTTTTCTATTTATTATCTGTGTTTATTATAGAACTAATATCAGTTGGGAAATGAGTCAAGTCTTGCAAGTAGAGCTTGTGATTCCTCATTCCTTCTAAAATGACAAAACTATCAGTAGTTAGATGGAACCTAATGACATCTTCCAGAGTAATAATATCTAAGGGAGTAGATAGATATACTTCTAGCTCAACCCCTCCTCTTTCTGATGAGACTGCAAAATTGTCCTCTACTCCAACCTCCTGCCTCCATTCCTGGCAAAAATGAAAGTTTCTGTTGGAAAGGATATGGAGAGAAGAATCTAGAGATGTCTATACCAATTGATATATTGATAATTGAATTTCAAGCATTGAATAAATGATGCATTTAAAGGTAACACAATATTTATGTCTCACAAAGTAGAATTTTGTGGGTAGTGTAGAGTGTGAATACACTGTATCAGAGGTTTTATGGATAGATAGGCTTAAAAGAAATAGATTGAGGAAACTGTTATAACTTTCTCTATGTCTTGAAGGTGACAGCATTCAGCAAGTAAAATTTTAAGCGAACAAAGAGGTAGTTTAGTAAGTCTGTAGAATGGAAGATGTTATTGATATATGTGGAGAGCTGAAAGTGGGAGGAAGAAATGAACGAAATGGAGTATCTATTGGTATAAATACAGAAACAGGAATGATGAGGTATAAAGATGGTAACATGGATAGGTTTAAGGAGAAAATGTGGGTAATCTAGATAGAGACAGAGTCAGCATGGGTTTAGGAATGTATAGGAATTGGAGATAAGGATGTAGATGACAAAAGGAATCATTATGGTGATAGGCTAGGCTAGATAGTGTTATAGAGATAGAACCAAATATTGGAAAAAAGATAACAATAGGGACAGAATTAGAGAAGTAATATTATTGGGATGGCAAAAGGGATAGTGATGTGGCTTAGTATGAAATGGAGATATTTATGGGAATGTACACTAAGATAGGGTTGGGTTGAGTAGAGATAGAACTGGAGTTAAGGATGGGGTTAGAACTAGGGATAGTAATGGGGATGTCTTACTTCAAAAAGAAGATACTCCTAGGTTTAAATATTGGGATAGGATTGAGAAAAGGGTACTGGAGAGGGCTAGCTTAAGATTCGACATAGGGAGAGGACTAAAATAGACAATGAGGATAGAGAAGATGATGATCCTTATTAGGAATCAAGATAGTGGCATCAAATTCAAATAGAAATATATCCCTAACCCCATATATTAACTTAGAGAATCACAAATTTGCATTATCTATGTTGTATTGTTATTTATTTTTAAGAAATATTTCCCAATTACATTTAAATCTGTTCTAGGCCTTATCTGTGTGCAATTTGGGCACAGGGGTCCAAATTTGATGCCTCTGGTTAGTATAATTCTATGTTTGTTTCTTGTTTTTTAACATGGTTACTTCCTCAACTGTGAAAACATCTGGACAGCCCCTTCCCAAATCTGTTTGGTTCTCACACCATAAATGACAGGGTTGAGCATGGGTGGGATAACAACATAGAGGTTGGCTAGAAGGATGTGGACATAACGGGGAATACTTTTCCCACCAAAACGGTAGGCAAAGACTGAAAATAGGGCAGGGATGTAGAAGAGTAAAATAACACAAATATGAGAGCCACATGTACCCAGGGCTTTGCGCTGAGCCTCCTGTGAAGGAAGATGGAAGACAGTGCGTAAGATTAATACATAGGAGACAGCAATAAGAATAATATCTAGACCTGTGGAAAGCAAGGCAGCTGCCAAGCCATACCAGACATTGACAGAAATATCAGCACAGGCCAGCCGGGCAATGCCCATGTGCTCACAGAATGTGTGTGAAATTATATTGGTTCGGCAATAGGGTAGCCGTTTGAGGAGGAAGATAGATGGGAATATAATGCAGAAGCTACGTGTAAGTGTGGCTCCAGTTATCTTTTTTATAACAGTGGGAGTAAGAATGGTGTGGTAGTGTAAAGGTGAGCAGATGGCCACGTAGCGGTCAAACGCCATGGCCAGCAGGATTGCTGAGTCAGCCACAAACAGAAAGTGTATACAAAACATCTGGGTGAGACATTCATTAAAAGAGATGGCTTGGGTCCCCCACCAGAAGATGGTCAGAGCCTTGGGCATGGTGGAGGTGGAGAGCAGGACATCAGCACTGGCCAGCATGGACAGAAACAGGTACATGGGTTCATGAAGGCTTCTCTGGGTGATGATAACACTGATCAGGATGCTATTCCCTGCTAAGGCAGCCATATACATGATGAAGAAGGGGATAGAAAGCCAGACATGCTCGTGCTCCAGATCTGGGATTCCAGTGAGAAAGCAGCCAGACAGACGGGTATCAGTGATATTCAGAGAAGGCATTATGACTTTTATGACTTTGGAGTCTTTGGACCTTAATATTCTACAGATGTTTCACCTGCAGAAGAGAAGAAAACTGGAAAATTAGATACAAGTTTTGGTAAAAAATATGGAATCTTCAAAGAGTGTCAAGTTCTGGTCATAGCTACAGGTAACTGCAGAATCCATGAATGGAATCTGTGGCCATAAAATAAGGATAACACACAGTGACAAGATCTGCAAATGGCATTGGTCTCTGAGCATGTTGTGATGGAGTAGGACACAGCAACAGACTCCAGATCAAATTTCCTGAATGCTCAGAGAGAGGGACAGGAATTCCACTGCATTTTTTAAAAGAGATACCCAATACATAGCTAATGATCATTGTTAATAGGGACACAATTGAAAATATAGGATATTGTTAGGTAATCCATTGTCAATAATGATGATGATGCTTAAAGCAGAAGCAGAAGTAGGGATAACTTTAGTGGTTCCCATTTTTTAAAGACATTTGGTTTCTGAAAATGTCTTAACTTTGGGATTTGCAATAACGATGCCCAAGAACTTGGTAATCTATCAGTCAGTGGGAGTAGGAAAAACTATAGAATGAATATTAGATTTTTATGGCACATGTAGCAATCTTCATATTATAAATTAATGATAATAACTGATTTTCCCTTTTCCCAAATACAACTTTTTCCTTTCAAAAAACTAAGATTATTAAGTGGCAAGTACAATTAAAACCTGCTTATCCCTGGAGTAAAGAGAATTTGGTTTTAGTTCTGTCTCTGCTACTAATTGTGTGTTCAAATATGACCTGAGACACCTGTCAAGTGACTCTAAACAAGTCACTTAACCCTGTTTGTCTAGTTCCAAATCTTTAAAAATGAGCTGGAGAAGGAAATGGCATAACACTGCAGTATCTTTGCCAAGAAAACCAGAAATGATGTCACAAAGAGCCAGACATGACTGAAAAATGAACAATAACAACAACAGTTATTAATAAAGTATATGAAAGTTACTAAAATCTAGGGATCCTACAACCTCTGGCCTGCTGTGATTTCCTTTTAAAGAAATTAATTTCAATCTCTCAGCAATCTTTCCAGCTTCATTTCACTTTCAAGCACACCATATTGAGGCTAAATTGGGCTCCTGAATGAGGAAGTTGGAAAGGGAGCAAGGAGAAAGAATAGATATTAAATATGGGTTAGAAAAATGGAAAGGGAAGAGATAGAGTGACAAGAAGAGAGGGGAGAAAGAGAGAGAAAAGAAGGGAGAAGAGAGAAGCAGAAGAAGCAGAAGAAGGGGGAGGAGGAGAAGAAGGAGAGAGAGAGGGAGAGAGAGAGAGAGAGAGAGAGAGAGAGAGAGACAGAGAGAGAGAGAGAGAGAGAGAGACAGAGAGAGAGAGAGAGATCATTTGACAAAGTAAAGGACCTGAAGTCAAAAGACTTGAGTTGAAATTTGGCTCTAAACTGTTAATTAGTAATATGAACCTCGACCTTTATGAGCTCCACTTCCTCATCTATAAAATGTCAATAATAATATGCAGGGTACCTAACACTCATGACTTTCAAGGGTAAAGTGTTGGATACAGAGATGAATATGATTTACTGTTTTTGCTACCACAGTACTATATTCTAAGACAAAGACCAAGAAAGTAACTAATGGAAGAGGAGAAGAGCCATTATCTTACTCTGTTGTATATCAGTACTATCTTTTGTCACTGACTTTAAGACTTCTCATAATCTTGTGACTTTCTTTAAAAAATGTTTTGAGGGGTGTTTTCTTTTGCATGGAGATTTTATCTAAAAGATTAGGAGATAGCAGTTCCCAAGTATAGAGTCTGGGATGAAAAGAAGGCAATGGGACCTTAGAATCTACCCCAGGACTCAGAGATATCTGCAGAAGGTCTAGAAAAGCTCCTATGTGGATCAACAGAGGAGCCTCTGAATGTATTTTTACTCCCAAGCTGAACTCAGTGTCTCACTCTGGTCCTTTGACATTGCCTAGAAAGAGTTGGTGGTACCTGAGCCAATCTCAGATAAGTAGGAAAGAATCATCTGTTACATTGGGACCTGGGTTGAAAGGGTGAGCATGGTAGTATCTCACTCTTAGGTGGGATAAGAAGATAAGAAGGATTCTTTAGAAGGATACTATATGGCTTGGGTAGTAGCAACAAAGGTCAGCAACTGAACAATTCTTTGCTCTTTTCTTTCTGTGTTGCAAAGAGATGTTCCTTTTCTGTCTGGATATTGCTGAGCATCTTTGAAGTGATCAGGGAGGTAAAATGAAACAAATTAAATTCTCACTGAAAATAGGATTGGATTTGTGATTTTGCCAGTGTAAGTATTCACCGTAAAAAATTTCCTCCATGAATACACATGAATACAAATCTTTACTACTCAGTTTTAGAGAAAGAAGTGAGGAGGCACTTAGAGGAGAAATGACTTGTCCAGATTCATACACAGTATAGGACAGAAGTGAAACTTCCTCTTAGGCTTCTAGGCCAGTCCCTTATACATACTGCCTCTAGCTTTTCATTAATATATTTTAAGCCTCATTTTTCTCCCCTTATGCTCCTCTCTCCCCCTGACACTTGAGAAAGAGAATAAGCTAAGGCTACAGCAGGAAAGATTTGGAATAGAACTCAATTATAGAACCTCATCATTGGAAACTCTTCAGAAACCATAAAGTCCAACATAGAATGCTTTCTACAGCATTTCCAAAAGGGGTTATTCAGCTACACTTAAAGACCCCTAGTGATAATGATCTCATTAAGTCTGGAGACAAATGAAGAACTTTCTATTACTGAGTTTTACTAGAAAATGAAGTTTATGGTGGAGAGAGACCAACATAGACACACTCAACAACCACCACCACTTTATTAAGCATTTACTATGTGTAAAGTACTAGAGAAACAATACAATGACACAAATGAAACATCCCTTCATAGAGCTTACATTCTGTTGTAGAAGGTGGAGGGGGATATAACATGCATATACTTAGAAACACATACGAATTTATATAATAATACACTGATATACCTACATGTGTATTAAATATTTTTATCTTTGTAATACTAGCATCACTTAACATGTGATTTCTCATTGCATTTACAATAACAGATACATATACACCGACATAGTATTTCCCATTATCAGAAATTTCTAAATACAACATAGGTGACCACCTTACAGAAATAGAGAGAAAATCACTATCCTAGGTGGAAGTACAAATTTGATGATCTTTAATGTTCCTTCTATCTTCCAGAGTCTATGGTTCTATCTCTAAAGACTTTAACATTCAAAATGAAAAACTAAAAGAGATCACCTTCTCATAATTCATCTTTTTCCTTGATTCTATACAACTTCATCAAATCTCCATGTTGGTCAGCTACTAAATTAGCCAGATTCTGGACCTTGTGCTCGTACTGCTTTTTACCATTCTTCTCCAGGCCTGTCCTTACCTAGCCCAAAACTTACAATTCTGTTATGTCTTTGAATCACTAGTTGCTAGACACTTTGCATGACACCCAAAATATTAGTTAGTCCTTTTACTGGATTTTCATATACTGGGGACTTCAGTAAGACAAGAGAATTATACTAAGAAAAGCTAGGATGATAGAAAACCCACAACATGGAGCTTGGAAGGTACTTGAAGCACTGAGACTGGGACACCCCAGGATCTGAGGTCCTTAGCATTTTGTCCTAAGATGGTATAAGAGGTCCTGAAGATATATTGCTTCAAACTCAAAAATCCAATGGGGAAAAACTCTGGAGGTGTTATCAAGAAGTGAGTAAACCTTTGAAACTTTAGTTAAAGGGAGAGGATAAAAGGTGAGGTAGGTATTAGGAGGAGGGATGAAGGGGATGGCTGAATGTAGGGAAGGAATGAATGAGGTGGTATATTGGATGGTGAGGGAATAGGTGGGATATTCAGGAGAGGCAGCTTAAAATAGGCTAGTCACAGGAGGCTAGAGACAGGATATGGGGGAAATAGGCTGAACCCTTCAAGCAGAGAAGGTATCCCTATGATGTAAAGGAGTTTAGGCCAGTTAGAAATGTTTAGGTTTGGGTGGAGGATTTTCTCTTGTTAATTTCTAAATTCTCTTGAGGGAGGAGTCAAAAGGGCTCCTCCCTGCCTGTCAAATTGATGTCTGCAGGAAGTCCTGGGTAGGTACTTCCTCCCAAGATGGATGCCCGCAGTTCCCCTCAAGAAATAAAAGAAAATGGTTCCTTCTCTTTTTAGCCCTTGCCTTAATCTTCAATATAATGATTCACCAGAGACTTTGAGTAGGTAACAAGGGGATTTATTAATCTCAGGTTAATGACAGGGAAAGATGTTCAGGGTTTTCTAACTGCTGTTAGGGAGAGGAGTGATGGTGGGGGAAGGGTCACAGGAGAGGTTTAGACTGATAGAGTCTGGCTCTCCCAGTCAGGAAGATTTGACTGCCTTTTAAGGAAAGACTTTATCAAATCCCTAAATTAGGGGTAACTTATTTGAGGATACTCTACTTGTCTATAGAAACTGAACCCACAATGACCAATCACCAAGCCCTCCCTTCCACCCAGGACTCAAAGGAAATTCAGGGGAAGAGGAAGGATGTAGATGGAGAGATCAGGGAGAGGTCCAGAGAAATGAGATAGGTCTAAATTTCTGCAAGACAAATAAGCACAAGCCAAGGCCAAAGCAATTAGGCCAAAGCCAAGCCAAAAGGCCAAAGCCAACAGGCCAAGCCAAAGCAAAAGCCTCCAGCCACAGCAAAAGTCAGAAGGCAAAAGCCCCATCAGTTGGGACTTCACCTCTATTCATAGCTTCAAGTTCTAACTGACTTTCTGAAGATTCTAAGATCTTTAACTGACTTTTTGTGACCGTTTGAAATTACAGAAGCAAAAAGTTTCTGTTAGCCACCTCTCATTACAAAGGTGAAGAGTCAGCTCAGAAATCCAAGTGATTTATGCCAATTTCAGACAATGCTGACCATCTCACCCAAAAGTGCATCAGAAGGTAGAGCTTGTCCTGGTACAAATCGCCAATTCAGTAATTGACTGGAGACAAGTTAACTGGAGAAAACACTGAGCACTAGAAAAATTATTATAGATCCAGAAATTTCCAAAATCCCATCCCAGAATGCATGTAAGAAATTGAAGAAGAAACTCAAGGGGGAAAAACATATTTCCAGAAAGATGATGTGAATTCCTGGAGTAAATGAAGCAAAAGATGACAGAGGGAATTAAAAACCTTGGAGGAAAGATTTGGAAGGAGATAAAAAGTTAGAACAAAAGGTAGTAAATCTTACCCAAGAATTTTATCCCTGAAAACCAGAACAGCCTAAATAGAAGTCAATGACTTTGTGAAATAGCAAGAAACATGAGGGGGAAACAAATCAAAAGACTGAAAAAAATAGAATAAAATCTAACATATATGATATTAAAATTGATCTAGAAAACACAACAAGGAAATACTACATATTATTTCAATACTTAAATTGGGATTTTCAAAAAGCCTGTACACTATAGTTCAAGAAATAATAAATGAAAACTGCTCAGATCTATGAAAATCAGAAAGCAAAATGAAGATGGAAAGAACACACTTATCACTGATACTCAAAAGCAGAAGTACTAGGAATTCCATAGCCAAAATCCAGAGCTTCCAAGCTGAAGAAAAATCACTGCAAGTGACCAGAAAGAAGGAAATCAAGTGACAAGGAACCACAGACAGTATCACATAAAACCCGACAGTTTTTACTAAAGCTGAGAGATCTTGTGATTCAGTCCTTTTCCTAAATGCAAAAGATGGGAGCTGACTACTAAGATTAATTCACCTTGAAATGCTGAGTGTAATCCTGAAGTGGGGAGAATGAATCTTTACTGGAAACTTTCAAGAATTGCTTATGAAAAATATCAGAGCTGAGTACAATTTTGAGATGCAATATTTAGGACTATGTATATTATTCTGAAATTCTCATTTGGAGTTGATCCACTATGAATAGATACCCTGTTTTGTGATTGAAAACCGAGAATAATTGCTAGTTTTCATACTCTAAAGAAGAAATATTGGGATCTATGTTAGGAAGAATCCTAGTTTACCTTTCCTCATTCCTTTCCTATAGCAATGTTTTTTCTTCTTTAAGTGATTCTGTTTGCTGCCATATATTCTAAGCCATCAAGGAAATAGTTTGGCCATTAGTTCCGTGGTTCTACCCTAAATCCTTTCTCTTTTTCACTCCCCAAAAGAAAAAAAGAATCCACCAAAACCACAGTATATTAGAACTGGAAAGAGAATTAGCAATTATGTATTCCATGAACATAGATTGGAATTCAAAAGCTTTTTTTTTTATAATGACTAACTATTAAGAAAAGCTGGAACCAAGGATTGTTTAGTAAAATACTAAATTTAAGTATGATCATAATTGTATAAAAGTAAGACAGGCACAGATGTGCTAATAACCTGTTCATTTTAGCATCAAGATAAATAATTGGTTCTTCTCAACTCTGTGGCCCAGTCTGAGTCTGGAGTTGGGAGAAGGGTGAGCAGAAGCTAAAACCACTTTCCTATCTAACAAGTTCACCTACTCAACTGTCTCACTCCAGTTTTTCTGGCATTTCCTTGAACCATATAAGATGTACCATTCTTGCTCCTAAGCTGCCTGGACCTAACTTCTCTTCCAGAATATTTTGTAGCGGGCATCTGTTTGGAATCCCTTTGTCTAATCTAAGAGTTTCCTTTTCTCTATCCTGAGAAAGATTACAATCCAGTCCTGTTTTTCAAAACAATAGGATTGACTTTAGTTTTTGCCTTTGCACGTCCAATGCCCTGACACATTTTGTTGTTCAGTTGTTTTTAGTCATATCCAACTATTTATGATCCTCATTTGGGTTTTTTTTGTCGAAGGTACTGTAGTGATTTCTCAATTCCCTCTCCAGCTAATTTTATACATGAAGGAACTAAGGGAATTAGGCTTTGGCAATTTATCCAGGGTCACACAGCTAGTAAGTATGTGAGGCCAATTTTTATCTTTGTTCTTCCTGATTCCATATGCAGCATTCTATCCACTGTGCTACCCTAGCTGTCCTAACACATAGTAGACAGACATTTATTAAATACTTGTATTGAATCAAATTGACTTTACTGACTGATGATGGTTGATGAGGTTCACAGAGGAATGAAGGCACAGAGGGAAAAAAAGAAATTTTAAGTTCTGAATTCAATGAAGGACAAAGAAAATGGAATAAAATTTTTAACATACTTCCTTTGTCTACACTTGAAACCCTACCCTGACTGGATCACATAGTCAGCCATTTATAAGCTGTGTTTACTACATTCTTTTCTTGAAAATGTGCCAATGCTCCTTGATTCCTTGAATCTTTGACTAGGTAGACAAGGCAATTCCAATGCTTTTTCAGATCATGAAGCACTGTTGAAGTCACCAAGCCGAAAAAAGCTGCATTTCAATAAGTCCCTGCTATCTGACGTCAAACAGAACTCCCCAGATGTCTCCCAGGTTTTCAATTTCTTGTGATTTCATAGTATTATTTTCCACAACTCATCCAGACCTCCTCTATTTAGTACTAAAATCCCTGATTGCCTTCATTCAAACAAATGCAATCAATGTAAGCTCTCTCCTTATCCCTCTTCTCTGCCTTACAGTATCTCCAACTCTGATTGTTTCCCCTTTCTTCCTGTCTCAGAGAAATAATTTTCCTAGTCTGTGTTGCCAAAGCTAAATGTCTTTCCACATCTTCTCCCAGTGACAGTGTTCTTATTTCTATCCAGGTTCCCATCCATTCTTATTCCTCCAGATTCCACCAGGACTTTACCCCTAATATGTAAAGCCATATGCCTCCTACACACACAACAACAGACATACTCTCTTTCTCTATATGTTCTTCATTCTTTCTTTGTCCACAAGCACACACCAGTATTGAAAGATCATTCACTTAACCACAATGTCATTTTTTATAATGATGAAAAATTTTCTAAGTATTTTACATACATTATTTCATTTGTTCCTCAAAAGAACATTGTGATATCATTACTATACTTGTGATCACACTCATTTTAAAATGAGGAAACAGATTTGGCGAGATTAAATAATTTGTTTTTATTTGAGAGCAGAAGTAGGGTAGACTTTGGGTAGACTGATTGATTTCTTCCTCTATATTCTATTCTGTACTCTGTCCATGATGATATATTGATATATTACTTTCCCTCTTATTGATACTATTTTATCTTCCCATTCACTTTAGCTTGACCTTACAGTCATCTTTGACTCTTTTCCCTTACTACACCCAATCATTTACCTTGTCCAAATAATCTATATCTTTTCATTCACAATGGAAAAACCCTTCTCCCTCTAGCCAAATCTTACCCATTGTCCAAGGTTGAATTAAGTCCTACTCCTTCTAGAAAGTATTTTTGCCAATCTTTTCCAAATGATGCCACAAAGATTTAGACTTAACTGAAATGACTCAACAACAAAGCTCCTGTTAAATGCTTAAGTGTGCTCTTTGGTATGCTGTAATTATTTATTAATTATCATAATCATTGCCTTGTAATGTTCATTAATTTTTTCATGGATGCGGCCTTTATTCTTAGCCAAGAAGAAATATCATAAGGTCAAATTGAAATCTAATACTATAATTATTTTCTCCATAGCACCTGAAACAGAACTTGCATAATATATACCCAATAAATGGGCAGTTAGGTGGTGTATTAGATAGAGTGCCAAGTATAGTCAGGAAAACTCATCTTTCTGAGTTCAAATCCAGCCTTGGGAACTTATTAGCTGAGTGACTCTGGTCAAGTAATTAACCCTCTTTACCTCAGTTTCCTCATCTGTCAAATAAGGTGTAGAAGAAAATGGCAAACCACTCTAGTATCTTTGTTAAGAAAACCCAAATGTGTTCCCAAAGAGTCAGACACAAATGCTGCCACTGAACAACACAACAAATGTCTATTGAATGAGTGAACTACCTATTTTCTCTTTTACACACATTCACTCATTCACACATTATTACAATAAAATATACGAATATACATAGATACACATAGTTAAACATATACTTCTACATATGCATTAAAATAGTCACTACACAGTAACACAGAAATATATATATATATATATATGTGTGTGTGTGTGTGTGTGTGTGTGTGTGTGTGTGTGTGTGTGTGTGCGTGTGTACAATCCTCCATAGATTCCTCCCAGGCTCCTCCAAACTTACCCAGACATAAACATTCCTGTCTATACCTTTGACATGAAAATCAACATTTGCCTCCTTCGAGGATTCCTATATGTGAAGAAAGGTTTGGGGAAATACAGAGATATCCGAGCATTTCTCATTTACTCACTTTAGTTGCTTCTCTATAATTATTTTCATGAATGAACATTTCTGCCTCCCTGATTCTTGATCTCTAATATTCTCTAGACAGCCAAACCACTGAACTTTCCCATATAGTCAATGATCTAAATACTCTAATGAACTAATTTCTCTTTTCTCCATTACTTGTTACCCCTCACTGATTCCTCCATTTCCAAATTCATCACCTCAGAAGCCCCCTAAACCTTTAAAGCCCACCCAAGCCCCATACTGGGCCATCATTCTGGGACCTTCCTAATTAATTTCTAATGATTCATTAGCATGTTTCCCTTTCTTTCTTCTGGCAATATTATAATCCTTTTCCCATCTATTTGCCCTTAACTTTCTCTTCCCCAGTACTGCCAGCAGAAAGACTCATCCCAGACAGACAGATTATTCCCTACCTATATTAGTAAATCTGGATTGGAATCTTGCCTCTGACACAAATTATATGAGTTTGACCAAATCATTAACCTATCTGGCCCTCAATATTCTCATTTATTAAATTAAGGATTTGTATTACATAATCCAAAAGATCGCTTCTAGCTCAAACTCCTATACTTCTGTAATCCCCATATACTGTATATCCTTTTCTTCATAGAGACCATGCTCCATTTACAACCCCTTTTCTCACCCTCTTTACTGCCAAAATACGTACCTCCCCTCCTTAATTAAAATGACTCAAGTATACCTCTTTCCAGCAGTTTTTTCTAGATTCTGTTTCTCATTTCAAGATTTCACCTAGCCTTTCACTTTGCATCCTTATTTATTAGGTCAGTTCCTGGCCTTAAGATAGTATGTATGCCTGCATCTTTTCTACCCCAGGGATAAGATCTCAGGCTCCTTGTCCCTCTGGGCACCTTCACTTTCCCCACCCCTCAGAGCTCAGCATAGTGTTCTATCTCCAATACACATTCTAGTTAGCTTTGATAGACTATGGAGAGCCAAAGGCAAATGGGTAAATGTTAAATGTTTCTTCAAGAGCAGGATAGTTTAACTGAAGATCTTAGACCTATTAGCCTCTTTTTCTTGGTTATTCATATTCTCTGATCCTTGCAGGACTTCCAAAGAGTTCTGGGGTATCCAGGATTATTCTTTGCTACTGCCCTTTCCACTTTTTCCTTCAAAGACCCCTTCTAGGAAACTGCTCAGATCATTTATTTCTCCTATGTTTCACTCATCTTTCCTCTACTTTCCCTCTCTTACAGCTGTCATCAAGCATGCTTCCTTTTCTTTTACTCCATATCTTTTCATTGCTCTGACCTACTTGCTGATAGACTTGAACTATGTGCCCAAACAAAGAATATGAAATATAAAAGGGATAGAGAAAAGTCTTACATTTAGAGTAGAGACTGTCTTTTGCCCTTCTTTATATGCCCAGTGTTCAGAAGGATGCCTGACACAGAGTAGGCACTTAGTAAATGCTTGCTAATTGATGGCTGGGCTACATAACAGTCTTCATAGAAAAGACCTAGAGGTTTTCAGAGAAGGAACAGCCACAAGAATAGATGATATTTTTTATTAGTTCATCGGACCACAGAGCTAGAGTTAAAAGAGTCCTTGGAATCTATCTAGTCCAAGCCCTCATTTTACAGATGAAGAAACTGAGGTGCATGAAGTTAAGTGACTCAGTGTTGTATATGTAAATAAGTGACAGGCAGGATTTGAACTTAAGTCCTTTGCCATAAAGCCAGTGCTCCAGTGTACCAGGTCTTGGGTGACAGTTTAAACTTTTCAAAGGCCTTTACATACATTGTCTCTTTTGATTTGGTGGCCTGAAAACTAATCATAAGTCAACAGTGTGATATGGCACCCCAAAATTAACTTGATCTTGTCTGCATTAAGGGAAATGTAGGGCTTAGAGTGAGGCAAGTGATCATCCCATTAGTACTGACCATTTCAGGAACATTGCAATCAGTTGTGGGCACCATTTTAATAGTATTAATTTCTTTATTCTAACTACTTTAATTTAAAGGATAATATTAATTATTTATCATATAATTATGTGTGCATATAATTATATGATAAATAATTAATAATAGAGTAGAATTTAGAAGTTGGAAGATATCCTGGCCTGGGAGTCAAATCCACGTTTCCTGATCCACTGAGAGTTCTATTACGTCATACTACCTCTCAATTTATGCATTATGTTAATATAACATATTTATAAATATGTTTTAATAAGTTAAAAATTATTCCTCCTACTCTCTCCTGATATACCCTCAGTGATTAAATTTTAAAAGAAAATTTAAAACTAATCTATCAAAATATTCCTATAAATCTCTCATAAAACGTGTGTAAACATATACATATGTATATATTCTGCATGTTAAGTTTATCGTCTCTCTCTTAGGGAAGTAGAGTGTTTCATCTTCCTTCTGTCTTCTATTTTGTGTTTACCTATGTCTTTCATAGTTGCCTTAGCTATAAAATAAGGATACTTATAGCATCTAATTTCCACAGCTATTGTGAGAATAAAAAAAAAACAAATTTGTAAAGTTCTTTGCAAACCTTAAAGTATTAGATAAATGTTAGCTAGTATTATTCATTTTTTTTAACTCATGGCCTATCATTGCACTGATCTAAAATCTTTCAAGAATCTTTTTCTCTATAATGTTATCATTCTACAAATTGTTTTCCTAGTTCTGTTTACTCTGTATCACTTCATTAAAAATGTTCATTTCCCTTGAAATTATCCATTTGATCACTTTTATGGTACATCCATATTCCATTATATTTACATATCTTAATTTTTAGCCATTTTTAAATAAGAGGCCATACCTCTTCATTTCTAATTTTGGGCTGCCACAAAAACTTTTTACATATACTCTCATGCTTGATCCTCAAGTTAGATAGCTGGGGAAGATAGTCAAAGCAAGTAATTTTATCCCTATTTTATAGATGACAAAAATGAAGCTCTAAGAATTTAAAATATTATGTCCACTTTCAGATAGATATTTAATGACAAAATCAACTCTGTCTTTGGGTTCCATATCTAGGCTTATTTCAAGTCAATAATCATTTCTTAAGTTATTATTTATATGCAAGAAATTCTTTCAAGTTTAGATGGGGCTACAGTTTGGCTGCCGCTATGGAACCCACTTCTGGGCTTCATTTTCCTAATGATTTTGCTTGAGTTAACAGGGTCTATAATAATTTGTGTATGTGTGTGTGTGTGTGTGTGTGTGTGTGTATAGACATATCTGTATCTAAATATGTATATATACATATGTATATATTTTTGCAAAGATTCATATATAACTATTTCAAATTTGAAGAAATTTGGTTTCCTTTGTGATCCTATATAATGTATTTTATACATTTAGAAACATTATCCTGGATTACACCAGACTGTCCAAAGAGATCATGATAGAAAAAAAGCTAAAGAACCCCTATATCAGTAGAATCCTTCTCAGACAGAGTGGAACCTATCTGTCCTAGTTATTGGTACCTTCTAATTGGAAGGGTTGATTGCAAAGGATAGTGGCCTAGGATGAAAAAACTCATGAGAGCAAAATTAGGTTAAGAAGTGAAGGCTGGAAGGAAATCAAAGAGATGGGGAATGAATAGTTACAAGGAAAGGAGTTTCCTCTTGGCCATATCCCCTCTGACTTCAGCTTCTGGTTGTTAAGGGTCCTCTTCCCCCTACTTGTCTGTACTCTGATAGTAATGTGGCCTGGGTTGGGGGAAGGAAGGAGTTTAAGATGGGAGCCATGAAGAAAGGAATTTCTAAGATTCCCACTTGCTATGCCATTAAAGATGACTCAGATAAAGAATTTCAATTGTTATGTGGTCCTCAAATCAAACCCATCAAGCACATGCTTATCTATTTCACCAAAAAAGGGTATAAATTACTAATTTCCCACTTCTTTGGTGTAAGGAGGTGAGAAGTTAGGATAAACTAGTGAATTATTAAATTTCTTCAATTCCTCAGAAAATCCAAGAAGGTTTTGAAAATATTAGACTCATGTCTTTCCATCTTAAGGCAGAATTTGTAGTTGGGAGGAAATAAGATAACTTAACTTACTTGTTTCCTAGATAGTAGAAGTCCTTGCTGATGATATATTTCCTTGATAAAGCAATTCTTACCATTTTTATCCTTTATTGTGAAATGAAATTTATGTGACTCATTTTCAACATGTTGAATATGAGAGAGTGGGGAATTTTCAGTAGGGTGGAGAAGACAGCAGTCAATGATAGTATTTAGCATCCAGGGAGTAATAAGGAAAGCAGGTCTCCAATAGAGACTGCAAGTGCTCCCACTATTCATCTAAAACCTGTAGGTTAATATCCAAGAGAGGAAACATGCTATAGGTGAGAAATGAAGTGAACTTGGAATTACAGGGCAGGGATTCAAGTCATAGTTCTGCTATTTATATCTCTTCACTTTTCTGGTCTTCTGTTTCTTCATCTATGAAATTAAAGGATGGGGTGGCATAGATTAGAGAGCTTCTTGAGATCATTTCACTTATCAATTTGTAATATTATACACTTGAATCTTTTCTAGCTTTTCTCATCAAAGTCTAAAAGCAGCATGTCATATAATTGTATTTCCACCAGCTCCCTGAATGAAGTCTTCATAAACATCAGGGAAATGCTCATGGAGAGACCCTTCAAAAGTTTACAAGATGCAATATAGGATCCATATTATGATTCATACATCTAATTTCTGTAAGCAATAAGAAAAAAATAATTTATTTCAATAGTAGATTCACATTCCTTGATGGGAGGTCAATAATTCTCTTCTTTCTTCATTAAGAGTTTGGTAATGGGAAAAGCAAAGGGGTTAGTAGCAGAGCTTTCCAAATTCCCCTATATTCATATTTGGGATGAGTTTTTAATCTAAACATCTATTTATGACTAAAAGTCAATGAAATTTAGATTGAAATTTATTCAGTAATATCTGCAAAATAAGTATATATTGAAGTACAGACTTGGGGAAGTCAATTTAATTATTTAATTTAGCCAAAATTTATCAAGTGTCTACCATGTGAAGAGTCAGTCACCATGCTGAAGAAGAGAAACATTTTTTCCCCAGGACATTCTCTTTGTTCTATAGACTGGAAAGGTAAAAAGACAAACTCATATGAGAACAAAAGTAACACAAAATTATTGCAGAATTACAGAATCTCAGACTTAGACAGGATCTCAGATCTTATCTAATTCAGCCTGATATGAGCAAAGATCTGTTATAAAGAATTCTCCTAATATTACCACACCTCCATCCTTGAAGAGATTCAGTAATGCCTGAGATAGTAACGTATATTAAATTAGCATTTATTCAGTGATTACTGTGCTAGGCACTATGCTAGGGACATAAAGAATGATAAAAATATAGTCCCTGATCTCAAGGAGATTTCATTCTGATAGGGGAGACATCACTTAAATAATTTTACACACAAGACATATACAATTGAGCTGCAAAATGATTTCAAAAGAAAGGCACTTACAGTGGGAAGGGAAACATCTCTTATTAGAAGGAATGAATTGAGTTGACTCTTGAAAGAAAGCAAGAAAGTCAGAAACTGAAGGTAAGGAAGAGAAACATTGCAGGCATAGGAATCAGCCAATGAAAAGTCATGGGATTGGGAGATGAAATAATATGGCATTCTATTTTTGATCGATTTTAATTTTAATGATTTTTTCTGTACATTGAGCTGAAACCTAGTTTTTCTATAATTTTCATCCCATTATTTATATTTTTGTCCTTTAGAACCAAGTATTAACACTCTTCCCTATGACCTAAAAGCACCTCTTTATATCCGTCTCCTATCTTTGTTAGATGACACTTTTGATGAAATTTATAGGGGAGAAATGAATTTCATATTAAATATTTCTTCAGTTCTTCTCTATCCTTCCCATAACAAGAATGCTTATACTCTAAAGTGGGCGATAATCCTCCTTAACATTTCCCAAGAATTTGGTTGATTTCTCTTTATTTCCCTTGGTCACTCTAAAAATGTCTTATTAGTGCCTTGTCCTCACCCCAGGATCATTTCCTGATATGCTTCATATACTCCAAAACCCAACGTGTAAGAAAGAAAAAAACCATGTCACATATGTAATAGCACTTTAAGGTTTGCAAATTGCTTTACAAATTTTATATCATTTTATCCTCAGAACTAACCTGAGAGGAAACCAAGACATACAGAGGTTAAGTGACTTGACCAGTGACACAGCTAGTAAGTATATGGCAGAATTTTCATCCTGTCTCCAGGTGCAGAGCATTGCACAATTTAATTGATACACAGTGACAGTCTGATAGTTTATGAAATTCTGTATCCTTAGACTTTGAGCTGAGGAGAGGGAAACATTTCAACATCTAGTTTCCAGGTCCAAAAGAGATCTTTACATTTAATCCACTATCTCCTGGTTTGCCATCAACTCTCATTTGCTGCTCCCTCATCTACCAAACTAAGCTCTAGCTTCTTGGTAGAATTTGAATCCTAGACATAAGATTTTAAACTTCCTGTTTGTATGGACATTGGGTCATAGAAACTACAGATTTATGATTGTATTGTTATAGGAAACTCCCATATGAAGATTTCCTTTACTAATGTAGGCTAGAACCTTCTCTGTATCTTATAATTTTAAGAAGTTGCCTGAAGAATTGAGAAGGGAAGTGATTTGCTCAGGATCATATAGCCAGTGTTGTCAGAAGCATCACTTCATCCCAGATTTTCCTAATTGCAGAGCTTACACTAAATTCTTCAATTCTTCACTCTATTTCATATCCAGCATGTTGGTAACTTTGGTTCCAAGGTACCACATTATTCTTCATCCTAGCTTTGTTCCCAAATTATTGTACTCCCTTTAACCTGAAGAGGAGAATAACCTTGTCACGTATCTGCTTAGTTCTCACTCCATAGATAAGGGGGTTGAGTGCAGGTGGAATGGCCACATAGAAGTTGGAAAATAAGACATGGAAAGTACGAGGAATATTGTGGCCAAAGCGGTGGACCAGCCCAGAGAAGAGAGCTGGTGTGTAGAACAAGAGGATGACACAGATGTGGGAGCCACAGGTGCTCAAAGCCTTTTGGTGAGCACCACGGGATGAGAGGCTGAAGACAGAACGGAGGATGAAGATGTAGGAGACAGCGATTAGAGCCATGTCAGAGAACACAGTCATCATGGGCACAGCAAAACCATACCAGATGTTGATAGAGATGTCAGCACAGGAGAGCCTGGCCACACCAATATGTTCACAGAATGTATGTGGGATGATGCGTGTTCGACAATAAGGAAGACGTTTGAGTAGGAAGACACATGGCAAGATGACACAGAAACTGCGGACCACAATGCCCACTAGGATCTTGGCAGAAATCTGGGGGGTCAGCATGGTGGTGTATCTCAGTGGGGAACAGATGGCCACATAACGGTCATATGCCATGGCCAGCAGGATACCTGAATCTATGATAAAGCTACAGTGAAGGAAGAACATCTGGGTGAGGCACCCAGAGAAGGTGATTTCTTGGGCTCCTAACCAGAAGATGCCAAGGGTTTTAGGGATGCTTGCTGTGGACATTATGACATCAGTGGCTGCCAGCATGGAGAGGAAGAAGAACATGGGCTCATGGAGGCTATGCTCCACAGCAATGAGCCACAGTAAAATGGCATTACCTGCAAGAGTCACAAGATATATAGCACAGAGGGGGACTCCAATCCAGGTATGGAACAGTTCTAGCCCTGGGATCCCCCACAAGGTGAAAGGTCCAGGATTGAAGCTGCTTAAATTGAATATGTCCATGATGGTCTGGAATCTCACAGCTCCCAGTACTGAAAGTTTATAATAATAAAAACAACAATAAAACATCAGTTATATAGTACTTTAAGGTCTACAAAGTACTTCATTAATGTTATCTCATTTGCTCCTCACCTCAACAATCACATTGAGAGTTGAGTGATATCATTAACCTGATTTTTCAGATGAAGGGGAAGCTGAGACAGAAATTAAGTGACTTGCCTATTGTCACAGAGCTCTAAGTGTCCAAGACAGGATTTAAACTCAGGTTCTTCTGACTCTACATTCAGTACTCTATCAACTATGCCACTTACCTTCTTCCTAATGATGGATAGCTGGACTAATTAACTTGTTTTTGTTTCTTGAACCCTTGTTGTGGCTGTCTACTCATCTCACCTTCCTTTGACACCCTCTCAGGGCTCTGCCAAATGCTGATGATTCTTCTCTTCCAAGAGCCTTCCTAAGTAACTCCCTTCAAGTTTGCTTATCTTAATCAGTCTAGAACTCATAATATCTATGATGTTTGTAATATCTGTATGCATAAACCAACTAATGACAATAAAATCGTTAACTGCTAAGTGCTGGAATCATTTCTGGTGCTGACTATGTCTTTCTGAATTCTTTCCCATCTTGCTTCATTTATCAAGTAAGGAGGAGGGGGAAGATTAGATGTTTGTTAAAATATTGTTTCTACTCCAGGATTCTGGGTATGTCTCACCTCCTCTATGCAATTTCCAAAACATCAATCAACCCTGGTGTCTTTCTGACTTTCACATACAATCTAGGGCATTGGGTGGCTCAGTGGAAAGAGAAGTAAGCCTGGAGATGGGAAGTCCTGGGTTCAAATATGACCTCCAAGAGTTACCTAACTCCAGTTGGGAACCTCACTTTGTGGTGTAAGAGGGGACCATCATCTTCCTCATTTGGGACATTTCACTTCTTGTCATACTCCCTAAAGCTATATTAGTTTTTGTTTTTGACTTCCATATCAACATTCTGGTTACATTAAACTTAGCAGCAATCGACTAAAACTCCCAGATCTTCTGTGTGATCATTTAATATTATAGAATCCCCCTTAATCTTTTACCTGGAAAGTTGATCTTGAAGGCATAGCTGTGAATATGAGTGAATCCATTTACATCTATGCATATATTGATGAGAATGTTATATTATTCTAGTCCTGAGCCTCTAGGAACAGAAACATAGTCACAGCCACCTCAACTCTAATGGAGTTTATTAATAACATATAAGCAATATGACACATACACACAAGTATGTATATACACCTACATGTAAGCTGGCAATATCAAGCTCATACGAGTTTACAGACACATTTACAGGTCCATAGAGAACAGACACCCAGCTTATGGATTAGGAATGACTTTCTAAAATTTTGTTTGCTGGTTTACCTTCATTACACTACATAAAATATTCTAAGAATCCCGAGGAAGTTGATACGGAGAAGCCCTAGTCTCTGGCTGAAACACAGAATGATTTGAAGCAGTTAAATCCATGGTGATCGCTATCTTAATATTCCTCACTGGATATAGGGAGTCCTGCCCTCTACCATTTTCTTTTCTTCAGATTCCATCTACCTTCAGCCTTCTTACAACCCAGGGAATGACACTCACCTGCCTTTGATTTTAGTGTTAAGCACAGATGGGGAGGCAGCTTGTAATGGAGCCAGGGAACATAAAGAGAAAATAGGTTGGATACACACGGGTGGAGATGGACAAATAACAGTCAAATAAAAAAAGAACATATAAAAGGAGAAATGAATGTAAGGCAGATGGAAATTTACTCATAACCAGAAAGAAAGACATTTCCATTTATCTCTCTCTGTAGTGCCCCTCTGGGAGTAGGGCTAGCAAGGTGTCTTGGTCCCCAATTCCCAGGATGCATTAGGGATGAAATCAAATTATTGTACACAATCTTTCTTAATGTAGCCCAAGACAACAATAAATTTCTTGGATTCTGCCTTTCTGTTATATCCTGAACCAGACTGTTGGCTCTTTTTCAACTTAGAGTCCACTAAACTCTCTGCTTCTTGTTCAGACAGACTATTGTCTACTGAAAATTCTTTCACTTTGAACTTGTGAAGCTGATTTTTTTGAAGTAAAGGATTAGAAATTTACATTTATTCCAATAGACCTCATATGAAGTTCAGTCCATGATAGTAGTTTTTCCAGATAATTTTGGATCTGGATACATTCACTGTTGAACCCAAAGTTCCAAATTTTGTGTTATTGTAAAAATTTTCCAAGTTCCTGATAAAAAATGCTGAAGGAAGGCAAGGTTGAATATAGATTCAAGGCAACTCCCTTCAAGCATAAGAGGTTAAGTGACTTGCCCAAGGTCAAACAGCTAGGAAATGTCTGATTCTAGATTTGAACTTAAGTCTTCTTAATTCTAAGTCTAGTGCTCTTAGTTACCTCTTTATAAGTGGAAAATGAGGAAACTAAAGCAAACCGAATCAAATGACTTGCCCAGGGTTACTCAACTCCTAAGTATGTGAAGTTAGATTTGAACTCAGGTCTTCTTCATTCATTCCAGGCCTGGAGCTCTATAATTTGGACCACCTACTTTCCTATATACATAAATACATACACACACACACACACACACACACATTATCGTTGGAAGACAAGTGAGAAACATGGTCTTTTAGTAGAATCTTTGGACCCCATCAAGACCAATATAGTTTAGCAAAGCTCTATGCTGGTTTTTGTGATCTGAAAATCAGGTCACAGAATGGATCGCCTATCCAAAAAATCTTTGACCCCTCTCTATCGCTCCTTTCATTATTGAAAACACATGCAAATATGGTCCTATCCACTTTCAATCACAAGCAGCCTAGATGTTCTTCTTGAGAATAAATCATCTTCCCTGATCTCCTGGCTGTTTTTCCCAAACTCTATTTTGCTCATTCTTTGTAGTATTATTGGGATTCTTGAATTTTATGAAAATAGTAAGCATCTTGAATTTCTATATTCCTCTTTTTATGGAATATGCCACAAAAGAAGCTTTTTCCCCAGTGAAAACTTTTAAATTTAGCAAACATTTTTTTATTATTATTATGTGTTTTAAAACAAGATATACTCTATTAAGTATTTGTCTTCAAATATCTTATTTTATCTGATCTTTAAAAATTCATAATCTAAAGCACTCAGTTTAAAAAGATCATTATTTTTAAACAGCATTTCTGATAGAGTGATTTTCAAATTAAAAGATTCTTTTTTTTTTTTTAAAGGTTTCCCCCTAACCAGCCCTACAACCTCTTCCAATAGTCAGATGTCATTGTGTACTCTTTGGAGAAAACAAGAGGAGAATCTTATCACGAATTTGCTTTGTCTTTACTCCATAGACAATGAGATTGAGAGCTAGAGGAAGAACAACATAAAAGTTGGCAAATAGGATGAGGACATGACATAGGACATCATGTCCAAAGCTATGAGCAAGGACTGAGAAGAAGGCAGGGGTATAGAACATGAGGATGACACAGACATGAGATCCACAAGTTCCAAGAGCTTTCTGGCAGGCACTACAAGAAGGGAGCAAGAAAATATCTGGCAAGATGACACAGAAGCTCCTGATGATGATTCCCACCACAATCTTGGTGATGACCTGGTGGGTCTGGTGGTGTATCTCAGTGGGGAGCAGATGGCCACATAGTGGTCATAAGCCATAGCCAAGAGTATTGTAAAATCTACAACATAGCTGAAATGGAGGAAGAACATCTGGGTGAGGCAACCTGAGAAGGTGATTTTCTTGTCACTAAACCAGAGATTACTGAGTAATTTGGGAATTGTTGTAGTTGACAGAATGAGGTCAGTTTTGGCCAGCATGGACAGGAAAAAGAACATAGGCTCATGGAGGCTGTGCTCCACAGCAATGAGGTACAGCAGGACACAGTTACCCACAATGGTCACAAGATAGATAGCACAGAAGGGAATCGCAATCCAGATGTGGAACTTCTCAAGCCCTGGGATCCCCACTAAGATAAAGAAGCTGGGGTTATAGCTGCTCAGGTTGAACGTGGCCATCATGACTTCAGAGAAGGTGATCCTTGGACACTGAAGAGAAACCAAATGCCAGAATTAACTGCCAGAGTTGATGGGAGCCTTGTAGAATATGCCAGTGTCAGGTTTTTTCTATATGCTTAGAGGGCTCTTCCACAATGGAAAGAATTCTGTAAAAGGGTGGTACATTGAAGATCTGACAACTCATTGCTAACCTGGGCACTTTGCAGGAGAAGTAGAATAACTGGGGAGGGTATTTTGTGTCCCAGCAGAGGAAAAGTGTGCCAAATCGAGTAATGGGAGTCAATTATAAATGCATACATATATACATATTTATCAATATATAATATATAAAGTGCTATTCATAGATACTGCACATTTTTGTATATATTGTATATAAAATGCTATCCACATGCATATATACATATGTATGCATGTCAGTGCCTATATATTATGTATACATATAAAATATTATTCAACTACAAATACATAAATATATATATATACATATATATATAGTGATAATTAGATTAAGTCTACACTGCCCATCTTTAGATTTAATCACCAAAGGTGAGAACACCTCTAATTCTGGGAGGTCCCTAACCCATGTGTGCTAGAGTGAGGGACAAATCATAATCAACTGACTGCCCCCTAGGCAGTACTATGAAAAAGTGTCTATTGTGATTGGAAATACAAATTAGATGGGAGACACAGGAAGTGATGCATAAGTGCAGAAGTGACCCCTTTAAAAAGAGGGAGTTGAATGAGTGAGAGATGTTCAGTTGAAGAGGGCATCTGGTGATGGACGTCTTTGGTTTGTGGAGGAGTTTTGGAACTCTAAGACCCTGGTGAACCTGCTTTAAATATCTTCTTTGAATTCCATGTGGTGAGTTTAAAAACAGACTGAATCTTCCTGAACTTCTCTTAAGAAACTTCTTTTAATAGACTCTGTGAATGAAGTTTTGCTTCATTCACCTCCGGGCCTCTAGCCCACTGACTCTCCACTAGCCTAGCAAAACATTGGTTTTGCTCTCTCTCTTCTATCTCTTCTACTTATCTCTTATCTCTAACTATTGTAGTTAGACCTTTAGGGGTACATTTTTCTCCCTAATACACAAAACAGAAGTAAACACATAGGGATTATTTTAAAAAGACATCTTTAATAGAATTGACTTGGGGGTAGCTTATGATGTTTCATGAAGAGAAGCTGATCTTTCACTGAACCTAAGAGAAGAGTGGATAGATTCCCTTAGATATTTTGAACTTATCTGTCAGACTTTGAAAATAACTCTTTTTTTTTAAATTTTAAACCCTTAACTTCTGTGTATTGACTTATAGTTGGAAGATTGGTAAGGGTAGGCAATGGGGTCAAGTGACTTGCCCAGGGTCACACAGCTGGGAAGTGTCTGAGGCCGGATTTGAACCTAGGACCTCCTGTCTCTAGGCCTGGCTCTCAATCCACTGAGCTACCTAACTGCCCCTGAAAATAACTCTTTTGGGATTCAGGATGCAGGAAAGTATCCCTGAAGCTGAGAAGCAGCATTTAACCTGGTTTAGGACAAAGGACTGGAAAGGGTTAGAAGGAGGAATTTCTAAAGAGTCCTGAGGTGAACAGAACCTACTTTAAAATTACTGAATGCCCAGGTGATTGGTTTAATTACCACTTATCCTTCCTTGGTTCATTTACTATTTATAGCCAAGTGTTCTCCTTAGGTCTAAGTTGCTAGATCTCTGCTGCCATCCAGAAGCATTGTCTCTTGCTCAGTTAGCACCACACTTAGAAAACACATATATACTTTAAAAGGCTTGTTGAATTGACTTCTTGCAGGACCTGAATGCAGGTAAGTTTCCCCTGATTCTCACCAGTTGGAAAGGGAAGGCAAGGACCTAGAGAAGAAGGGAGTGAAGACATAGGACAGTGCTGTTATCTAGTCTTCCTGAACCATGCAAGGGTAGGTAGACATTTACATAGTACTATGATGTATGGGGTACCAAGAAGACCTTTCTGGATGTCCAATATATTCCTCACCATGACTGAAAATCCACAATGAGTTCTAGGTTAGATCCATCCCTCTGGATTAAACATTGCCTGCTGCACTTTACTCTTTTAAAAGCCAGATTTCTGTGGGACAGACCTTGGGTCTGGTGATATATGTTAATTATTAGTTATTTATTAGTTAATTATTAGACTATTAAATGAGAAATTTCAGTAGAGTTAACACAATAAAACCGAATAGCCCAATATCAAGGATTCAGTCAGGTTAAGCCAAGTAAACAACCATTTATTAAGCACCCATTATATGTCAGATAGTGTGCCAAAAATTAGTGTTACTAGGAAAGTAAAAAACACAAAAACAATCCCTGTCCTCAAAGAATTCACAATCTAACAAGGGAGTCAAAGTACAAAAAATTTTCTGCAAACAATACCTGTATACATATAGGAAGGCTCTTTTAAAGATAATCTAGAAGGAATGACATTCACATTAAGATGCACTGGGAAAGGCTTGTTGCAAAAGATTTAATTTTAACTGTAAGTTGCAGCTGGTATGCAATTAGAGGAAGAGAGTGATTCATAAAGAGAAGAGTGAAAATTGCAAGGGGGAATGAATAGCAAGGTAAAAAGAAAAGCTCTTTATTTTGTTTAAAGATTGGGGAGACATAAATGTGTTTGGAGGTCAGAGTAAAAGGAGTAGTTGGTGGCAGTTAGGGATATTGAAGTCTCATGAGTGATGAGAAAATTGAACAGCTGAAGTTCAGAAGTAGGAGGTGAGATCAAAGGCACAGATGTAACAATTAGCACTAAGGAGAAAAAATCATCTCTTCATTATCTGACAGAGAAAAATTGTAGTCATTGAAGTCTTAGTATATACAGTTCCAAGAAAGCATGAAGAAGTCAGGGCTGAAAGTAGGGGAGGGAACTGAGAGGCTTAAGTAGGAAAGAATAAATTATTATGGTGGTTGGGTGGGTAGATGTGTGGCACAACCAGCACATTCTCTCCCATTCCTTTGCCCCTGAATTGAGGTTGAAAAATCCCAACCTAACCAAACCATGGGGCAGTATAAGGGTAATGTCTGCTTACACTTTGAATCTTAAACACTATTATTTGGGCTGCAAAAACAAATTTCACAACTTTAGAACAAGAATGAATTAAAATTAAAATCCTACCTGAGAAGAAAAAAGAAAATATTATGAAAAGAGAATAAAGGAAAAGTTAATATCTTGTGGTCCTGAAGTACCAGAAGTAAATTAGGACTTCTTGAAAAATTAGCTATTCAACTTTTATCATATTATCTTTTACTCTTTGCATGTTCCCTGATAAACCACCCCCAAATACCTAAAAGTAAGTTCTCTTTAATACTTGAAAGATTGGTTTGTTTTCAGGCAGTGGTGTAAACTCTGGGATGAAGATAACCTTGTCATCTTTTCCATGAAGAGTCCTTGGGATTTGTATATATAGGTAAACTAAGAAAAGTGAAACATGAAGAGGCTAATGAAAAAACAAAACAAAACTGAGACTGGTAGTGTTTGGTAGAATAGAGTAACAAAGTAAAAGGTACTTTTCACCACCAGACAATATCAAAGGAACTAAAATGTTTGAGGAAATAATATTTAACAGCACCACCTGTTCCGTGTCTCTATTCTCTTTTTGTGGTTGTTCTTTTCATCCTACTTCTCTCTATGACTTTTAAGGGACCTTGTGCTTTCATCTACTTCATCTGTTATACCCACTTTCCTGAGCTGTTCAGAGATTAATCACTGATCCCAAGGGAAAGTGAATTAATCATTTGTCTTCCTCTTCTCACTCGAGCTGCAAATCATAAAGATCAGAGCTTTATTCTGAAGACATGCAGCTTTATTGGAAAAAAATAAATCAGTATAACATGCATTTATTTTCTCTTTCTCCTATGATCTCAGGCTGAAGTGACCTGAGCTTAGGGTTCAGGTGTGATCTTCTGATCCTAAAATAACATGTTATTCCCATACAGGTATTGAGAAATTCTATTAATCCCTTCAGTTTTGCATATGTAGTTATGAGACCCCTGAAATTTGTTGTAACAGTCCACATTGCTCTCTTTTATGCCCATAACTCCCTACCTCTTGTGCCGTAGAGGCAGAATTAGCTTGTGAATTTTGTAAAACTTCATAGTTGAAGTCAGATTACTTGTTTCCTTTATTTTAGATAAGTCATTTAGTCTTTCTGAGTCTCAGTTTCTTCCTTTGTAAAATAAGGGTTTAAACTAAATGATATCTTAGATCCCTTCTTATTCAAAATCTATAATCCTATGGATCCCAGTAGATACTGTAAGCTTTGGGTAGATTAGAGGAATCCTGGTAGTATTTATCTTCCATCAATCTTGTAGTTAAGAAGGATGAGTAGCCTTTCTTTCTTTTCTCCCTTACTTTCTCTTAAACACTTTCTGTTATGTAAAGGTCTAGTTCTCCCTGCACTTTTAAGGTGATGTAAACAGAGGAAGGAGTGTTTAGATAATATGTCAGTTTCCTGTGTTCAATCCTTTAACGTTAACTGATGATATACAAAACTTTGGTAGTACATAACACATATCACAGAGTTCTTCCCCAGGGACAGGAGGTACAGAGCAAAACCAGTCATTTATTAAGAGTTCTAGAAACCGGGAAGATTTATTTGCCTTCAAGTTCTACTTCTGACACCTCCTGACTCAAGTCACAGAGGGTAAATCACAATCTCTCAGTGCTTTAGACAATTTTCTAAAATCTAAGCTGCAGAGAAGTTGGGAGCCTTACCTGGTAGAAGGAATTTCCACACTTGATAGTTCATTCATTAAACCACTGAAATCACAGGTCCAGTCCCTCCCCTTATCCTATTATTTGTCAGGTATTGTGTAATAAGCACTGGAAAAACAAAGTCAAAATGAACTAATCTCTGCCCTAAAGCTGCTTACATTCAAATTTAAGGGATAATATGCTGGTGTAGAGCTATACATAAAATATATTTTAAAAAATAGAGAAGGCACCTTTGGGTAGGTGGATGGAGCAACCCAGAAAAGCAACTTGTTGAACCATATCATTGAGTAAAATCATGAAGGAAATTAGGGATTCCAAGAGTAGTAGATGAGGAAGGATAGGATTTTAACTTTAGGGGACAGTTAGTGCCAAGGCACAGAGGGGAGAGGGAGTGCTGGGAAAAGGAATATTAAGAAAGCCTAGATATTTGAGGGTATGGAATGGTATAATGTTCAACAAAATTCAAAAGGTAGGATGGAGTCTGGTTGTGAAAAGCTTTAAATGTCAACTAGCGGATTATATATTGGATCACAGAAGCTAGAGTACTGAGTAGGGATTGGACATGGAAAGATCAGCACTTTAGGAAAATCATTTTGGCAACTACATGGAAGATAAGTTGGATCGAGGTGAGACTTGAATTAGTCAGTCAATTAGCATTTATAAAGCACTTTTTCCAAGCACTTTAAATGCTGGGGATACATTTCTTGCTCTTGAAGAGCTCCCAGTATAAGGTGAGAGACATTCCTCCTCTCTATGGTTTGGACTGATAAGCAAATCAATATAAATTTACTAAGTAGGAAAACTCTTAATATTCCAATGAATCTCTTGATTAACTCAGGAAATTATACACTCCTCCAGCATCATGATCCCACTCTAGAGGTTGACTTCCTTCAAAAAAGAAACACTCTTGACATTTCTAGACAGGAATTCCCCTTTTTAGGAGGCCCACACTATCTGAATAATTCATAGCAATAATATATGACTCAGTCCATCTTATTTGCTCCTCATCTCATGGATATTCTTTTCTTCCAGATCAATGGATTATATTTTCAATATTCCTTTCAACAAGGAGTGGTCCTACCCAAGAACTCTGTTCTTTCCAGACATTTGGTATCTTCAACTCAAACACAGATTTGAGAGAAAAACAACTCAGAGACAGTTCTGGATCAGAAATTCCCCTTCTTTAGAAATTCTCTAGCAGGCTGTTTCAATATCTCCAGTGATTATTGATATGTTTCCCATTCCATTGTAGCCAAGTGGAGGGGAGCAAATGTTATCACTGCTTCTTTTGGCCTGGGTCCACATACTCAGATCCTAGAAAATCAAGATGTAGGTGCTTTCTATAACCTACCACTGACCCTGCTCTTACAATCTCTTGGTCAGAGAAGTAGTCAACTCAGGAGATGGTTGGTCAGTTTCTGGTTGGCTTTGCTAATATAATGTGTTTCCCAAAGACCAAAGTCCCTTCTCATGTGTCTGGTCTCTGACATAAAGGAAAAGGGAGTTAGGGGGAAAAGTCCATTTAGCCTATTTTCCCCTATTTATAGGATCTACACTAATAGGTAGGTAATACTTAATACACAAAATCAAAGTATTCATTCCCAATACAGATATTCAATCACTAACCCTCCATGAGATGTATATAACATTAGAATTTACAATTGCCAATGATTATATCCATATGCTTCACAGAATTGGATAAGTGATGATTATTACATGCACACTGATAAATTGGAACACATTAGAAAGAAGCAAACCAAATGGTGAGGAGAAAGGAAGCTACAGAAAAAGATAAATTCAAGAAACTGCTTATGGTTACTTGGGTAAAAGAATATGAGAAGCAATATTGCACAATGGATAGAGTAATCCAGTGAGACCTGGGTTCAAGTTATGCTTCAACATACTTATTATAAGACAATGGAAAAGTCATTTAACTTTTTTTTTTGCCTTAGTCAATAGTATAGAATATTAGTTGTGAAGTACTTACCTCTTGGCAATACAAAAGGTAATTACTGTTTTATAATTTTCATGATAGCAATGAAAATGTAGTTATTGATCAAAAAAGAGACTTTATAATTCTTTTCACATATTTGAAAGCTTTTAATGAAGAAGAATTAAACTTGATCTATTGGGTCCCAGAGAGCAGAATTAAAAACATGGATAGAGATTTCAAAGATGAAAATTTAAGTTTGATATGAAGAGAAAAAAATCTTAATAATTAAAGAAGTAGAATGGGTGACCTTGGGAAACAGTGAGTACCTCCTTACTGGAAGTCTTCAAGCAAAAGATAGAAGACTACTTGCTCTGAGTTTAGTAAAGGGGTTTGCATGTAGATTATGCTTGATGACCTCAGGATTTTTCAGTCCCATGTTAATTTGTTTATGAAATGCATTTACAAATCATATGAGTATATACTTTTCTGGTTTTCTAGTCAACAGATCAGAAGAGGAAAGATTAACCTCAACTGGAAGCCTTGGAGCACTTTACTGATGTACTTTAGCCTTCATACTAATGGCCAATGGCACAATCTTCATGCCATCTCTGCTTTTTCTGATTGGGATACCTGGCCTAGAGACTGTGCAGTGCTGGATTGGAATTCCATTCTGTGCCATGTATGTCATTGCCATGGTTGGAAATTATCTGCTCCTGTTCATCATTCGATCTGAGAGCAGTCTCCACAAGCCCATGTACCTCTTCTTGGCCATGTTGGGAGTCACTGATATTGCCCTCAGTACTTGCATCCTCCCCAAGATGTTGGGCATCTTCTGGTTTCATCTGAAGGAAATCAACTTTGAGGCTTGTCTGCTGCAAATGTGGCTCATTCATACATTCCAGTCCATAGAGTCAGGCATCTTATTGGCCATGGCTCTGGACCGGTATGTGGCCATCTGTGATCCCCTCAGGCACACCACTATTTTCACCCCACAACTCCTCACTCAGATTGGGGTTGGGGTGACTTTACGGGCTGCTATCCTGGTGGCCCCATGCCTTGTGCTTATCAAATGCCGCCTGAAACATTACCGAACCACCATCATCTCCCACACTTACTGTGAGCACATGGCCATTGTAAAACTGGCTGCTGATGACATCCGGGTCAACAAGGCCTATGGTTTGTTTGTGGCCTTTACTATCCTGGGCTTTGACATTGTCTTCATTACTCTGTCCTACATTTTGATCTTCATAGCAGTGTTCCGTTTACCCCAGAAAGAGGCTCGGCTCAAAGCCTTCAACACCTGCATTGCTCACATCTTTGTTTTCCTTGAATTCTATCTCCTTGCTTTCTTCTCTTTTTTCACTCATAGGTTTGGATTCCATATCCCCCCCTATGTCCACATCCTTCTCTCTAACCTTTATCTATTGGTTCCACCTCTTCTCAACCCCATTGTCTATGGAGTCAAGACCAAGGAAATTAGGAATCGCATCATCAAAATGCTCCACNCTCTCTCTCTCTCTCTCTCTCTCTCTCTCTCTCTCTCTCCAAGGAATCTTTCATGCCACTGTTAGAATTATCTTTCTTATAAGCATATCAGCTGAAAAAAATCAATATTGTCTCCTTTCTGAATGAATGAATTTATTTTAAAATTCACTTATTAAGTGCTTGCTTACTAGGGGAATGCACTGGAATAATCTTTGGGGATACAAATAGAAAAGTAATTATATTCCTTATCTTCAGAGTAGCTCCCTGAGGATCTTGCATGTCAGTTGGGGATACCATACAGATGGAAATATTAGCTTCCAGGCAGGTGAAAATAGGGATTTTCTGGAGCCTCCTTGAACCAACTCCTAAGAGCCTTTTTGTTAAAGGGAATCAGCAAATGCTACAAATCAGGGCTTCATTTAATATTATGTTGCATAAAAATGATAGGGAAAATGTCAATGCTTAAATGAAAAAAAATGTTTAGAGTAAAAAGGGTCAATAGCACTCTCCACTCTACTATCCTAACCCAGAACTGATTTTTAAACATTTGACAACACATTCCTAGATAGAAAGGTCCCATGGTCTGCAGAATAAAGCAGTAAAGTAAATGGTAATACATATTCTTTCAAGCCATTTCCACTGATTTTAATGTTCAGACTCCTCTGCCTTATGTCTAAGAACTCCAACAACTGAATATCACCCTACACATCAAGCTATATCTCATATAACTCCATTTTATGTATTCAACAACAAAACCAAATTAGACCACTTGCTGCCCTCTGAAAACATATATAATGTTCTCATCTCAATTTCCAGACTTATCTTCTTTCATACTCTTCCATAAGCCAGTTGTAGCTGACCTTCCTTTCTTTCCTATTCAATTCCTAACCATTCTTTAAAACTTTAACTAAAAGACACTTCTTTCTGGAAGCCTTTCCTAAATACTTAAGATCATTTTCCCTTTGCTCTGACAGCACTTTCTTTGTACCTCTCCCATACCCTGATAATAGCTACCATTTATAGAAGCATTAAAGAGTTCAAAAACGTCACAACTTTTATGTCCTATGATCCTTGCACCATACTCCTAGGAGTGTGGTTCTATTATCTTCATTTTATATGAGGAAACTGAAGTTAAGAAAGATTTAGTGACTTTCCCAGGGACATAGCCAGTAAGCATCTGAGGCAGAATTTAAACTCATATCTTCCTTACTCAAGGTCCAGTGCTCTATCCATTAAACCAAATGGTTGCCTTGATTTGATGTATCTATATGATAAGATATTGTACATTATTGCTCTCTGTTGATTTATTTTTCCTCTATAGAATTAATGCTAGAAAGGTATTGCATTCACCTTACCTAAACATTGTATTTCCTTCAGTGCCTAACATTGTACATAAAATGTGCTTAATAAATGTTCACTTGTATAGAACATGTTTCACTGACTCTTCTACTCAATGTCATGTCTACACTAGGTCCCTTGCATTTGAGTTTTTGCTTTATTTTGTTGAAGCTCAGACCTGTGCCAAAACCTCCAAGTCACTAGGACAATTAACTTCACTTTCTTCACATTGGTCTGTAGATTTGGTCTCTGAGTTCCTTGACTCAGATAAGACAATTTTTGCCTGATTTTGCTGAGGTGAAGCCTGCATGAATCTTCATCACACTTCTTGGACCACTCCACCATGTCCCAAAGAAAACTATTGCCACTTCTTTCCATCTTCCCTTTTCATTCTGTCTTCTTCCCTTGGAATATAAATTTCATGAGGTCAGAGACCATCGTGTTTGCTTTTTATTTTTACCCTCATTCCATAGCACAGTTCTGTACACATAGTAAGCATTTAATAAATATTCTATAAAATTGTTTGTCTATCTGCCTGTCTTGTGTTCTAAGTCTCTGAGCTGGCTTGTTTTGCTGAGTTCTAAGAAGCATTGCCTCTTTGATCTAATTATAAAGTCTTCTCAGGCATTCCTCTCATAGCCAAATGTTTTCTTTTGCTCTATTTACCTCTTTCTTGCCTAGCCTCTCTTTGACATACTCCAGGTTTCATGGAGTATATTTTCTGTAATTTATTAAAAGGCAAAAAATAATACACAAATACATAATCCATCTAACAAAGTAGGGTAATTGGGATCACATGTAAAAATATTAGATAGAACGTATACCTCTCAAACACTGGGTCTCTGGTGAGGAAATCCAGAGGCTAATCTGACGCAGAAATTTTCATCCTCTTTCTAGAAGGCTGGAATCTGGTAATTCCAACTACTTGGTAGTTTGTTCCCATTCCTTTGCAGCTAAATTGTTAAGGGCACCTGCTATTTCTATATGCCTCTCTCATTGCTTCCTCTCAGTGAGGTTCTTGTATTCAGAGCCCAGAAAATCAGGATCTAGATATCCCACTGCTATAACCCTACTGTTGCCACCTTCTGTCAGAGAGTCAACCAGCTTTGGGATTGTTTGGTCAGTCCCCTCTTTGGCTTTGCTTCCCAAGGACCAACGTCTGCTCTTATGACTTTAGTCTCTTCATTGTGATCAGAAAATGCAAAAAGAGAGAAAAGGTTCATTTAGTTTGTTTTCTATTTTTATAGGTTTTCTACAATTGAATACTTCATACTTATAGACATAATCAATTAGTTTTTCCTCAGTCTCTGATTCTTAGTCACTAATCTTCCACTAGGAATGAATGACTTTACAAGTGTCAGTGGGCATGTCCCCATCCTTCATGGCATTTTCTGCACCCTTTTAAAGTGGGACACGTGAAAGGAATTGAACCAAGCTGGTGAAGAGACTGGAAATAAGAGCAAAAGATCAGTTCAGGAACTGTTTGTGTTTACCTACATAAGAGAAGATGAAAAGCAATCTTGCATAGATGGGATTTTTGTTTCTAATCTGGGTTTTGAAGTGTTGTGCCCCAGGGGTCCCTCCCTTCTATATTCTGGTGTGGGATTGGTCTTGAGTGAACCCAATCCCATGCTAGGGGAGGAACCGTGGCCCCTATTTCTTGGCATGGGATTGGTCTATGTAAGGACCAATTCTGCGCATGGGAGGGGCCTTTGAATCTGAAAAGATTCAGAGGAGCAGGGGCTCTAGTCAGTTTCAGCTAAGGAATTCAGGTGGTTTTGGTTTCTATTCTTTAAATAAAGTTTAAAAAAAAAGAGATCAGTCAGATAGTTTTTTCTTTTAGCTTTTTCCCATACTATCCAGATTGTACTAGAGAGCCTCTGAGCTTTCTTTTAACTCTGTGACCAATTCAATTGTGATGAACCTGTAAATTTATGAGTATAGACATTTCTGATATTCAAGTCAACTACTAATAATAGTAGGGATATATGGGTTTAAGATTTGCCCCTAATATATATTTACTATGTCACTCTAGACAAATCATTTAACCTCTCTGTGCCACAACAACACTACAAGATAAGTAGTTGAAGACTTCTTGCTTATCTTTATAAATAGGGAGAATTTCCTCTGGAGACATTTTCTCTAAAGAAATGACAGATATAGGCCCAAAAGGAAAAAAATCTGATTACTTTTTTCAACCATTTGAAACTTTATAAGAAACAGATATTGGACTTGACTTTTTGGGCCCCAGGGAGCAGAATCAGAAACAGGGATAGAGATTTCAAAGGTGCAGATTCATCTTTGACATACTTAGAAAAAAATCATAATAGTTGAGGTAGAATGGACTACCTTGAGAGATAGCAAATGTGCCTTCATGGAGGTCTTCAAGCAAAGTATAGATGACCATTTATTAGGAATATTGTGGAAGGATTGTTTGTTTACATAGAGATTGTGCTAGATGTTTTCTGGACTTTTTCAATTCTGAACCTGCTGCAGCGATATGATGAATTGGCAAATTATATGAATAACATATTTCTGGTTGTCAAGTCAACAGGTCAAAAGAAGAGAAATTAACTTGGGCAACAGCTGCATTTGGAAGCCTTGGACCTCTTAACTGATGTACTTTAGTACTACTCTAATGGGGAAAACTGGTGGGTAACATATTATCTGGGTTCAGAGAAAGGGTGAGGATAAGACAGGACAGACAGGACAGGATAAGAGACTGGGAATAACTTAACAAGTTTGGGAAACACAAATCAAGAATGGTTTTGGCAGTTGAAGGGAGTGACAGTTAGGATCTCAACTGCCTCTCAGATCCACCTAGCCAGGGAGTCTATGAAATCAACAAATAACTGAGTAATACTGGGACAAAAGGATTTATAAATACAGATTTAATAATGACTATAAGAGTTAGGGATAATGGGGAGAGGCCACACTGAACTTAATCACTAAAAGACCAACACAAGGGCTGGGATATGGGTTAGAGTCTTTGCTGCTCTAAAACAGACTCTATCACAGGCTGGAAGGGAATTGGGTCTCTCACAGAGTTTTGTCCACTTCTGCTCCTCTTGATGGTACAAGAAAATAGGTCCACAGGAAAGTAAATCCAGGAAGTTAAATCAAGGAGCTTGTCTCAGACTGGGATGTCCACCACCCCAGTCAGATCTTCTTGCTCACTTGATCTTTCACTGGCAGGTCTTCCTTCTCTGTGATAAATCCACACTCCTTGGGCTCTCCACAGGGACAGGTAAAAGCTGCCCTCTCCCTACCTCAGTCTTGACCAGAGTCCTCAAGGAAAACAGTTTCCTTCCCTTTATTCCATGGTTAGAACTCTTAGCTCTTTAGAGACAGCCTGAGTGTTGTCCTACATTAAATATATAATTTTCTAATTTCTTCCTAACACTACTAATGGCCAATGGCACAATTTTCATGCCTAATTTTTCTCTTTGGGATACCTGGCCTAAAGACTGTGCAGTGCTGGATTGAAATTCCATTATGTCATTGACACAGTTGGAAATTACCTGTTCCTGCTTATCATTTGATCTGAGATGTCTCCACATGTACTTCTTCTTGGACATGTTGGGGGCGGGGGTCACTGATATTGCCCTCAGTACTTGCATCCTCCCCAAGATGTTGGGCATCTTCTGGTTTCATCTGAAGGAAATCCACTTTGAGGCCCATTTGCTACAGATGTAGCTAATCCACACATTCCAAAATATAGAGTCAGGCATCTTACTAATGATCCTCTGAGGCAAACTACTATTTGCAACTCACAACTCTTCACTCAGATTGGGGTTGGGATGATTTTAAGGGCTGCTATCCTGATGGCCCCATGTCTTGTTTACAATGGTATTTTTTTAAACCCTTGTACTTCTGTGTATTGTCTCATAAGTGGAAGAGTGGTAAGGGTAGGCAATGGGGGTCAAGTGACTTGCCCAGGGTCACACAGCTGGGAAGTGTCTGAGGCCGGGTTTGAACCTAGGACCTCCTGTCTCTAGGCCTGACTCTCACTCCACTGAGCTACCCAGCTGCCCCCTACAATGGTATTTTGTGAAATTAGCATTTGGTGAAAAGGGAACAAACCTTCAGATATAAGCTTTGAGGTATTCCTCCACTTTTTGTGACCAATGACCATGAAAAGTAGCTTTAATCCAGTGGTTTCCAAACTTTTTTGGCCTACTACCCCCTTTCCAGAAAAAAAATATTACTTAGCCCCCTGGAAATTAATTTTTTTAAAAATTTTAATAGTAATCAATAGGAAAGATAAATGCACCCGTGGCCATCACCGCTCTCCTGGATCACTGCAACACCCACCAGGGGGTGGTGGCACCCAGTTTGGGAATCACTGCTTTAATCTAAGAACAAAATAAGTTCATCTACACTAGAAACATCTTAGCAGAGGGGAACAGCAATGATTATAATTCTAGTCTGGTGCCACTCCCTCTGGGAAGAATAGAACACTAAGCCTTGTAAAAATTAAAATAAATGTACAGCAACTTCAAATATTATATTTTTAAAAGATTTATTAATAATAACTAGAAGTAAAAGAATAACAAGATAACAAAATAAAACCATATGCCCAAGCTAATCAAAAGTTCTTGCATTCATAGCCACCTTCAAAGGAAGAGAAGAGGCCTAGACATCCAGCTCCCCTCAGTTTACCTCCTATCTATGTCAGCACGTAATGAGAGGAAGTCAGTGGGCTCCAGGGTAATATAGTTCAAAGATACAAGATTTCCAATTACACATTCCCCCCTGAGATCCCTTGAAAGATTAGTTTCTCCAATGAATCTCTTAAACATAGCCAACTTTTAAATTACAATAATTTGGGGATAAAAGGAAAAGAAAACAAAACCAACGATTGTTATATGATCTGTTTGGAATTGGCTATGATTAACCTTAGGGAAGAGGGTTTTGGGGAAGGAGAGGTTGGGGCAGGGTTATGATAAGTATTCAATGATGATGTGAACAAAAACCATTGGAGAGAAGAATTAGATGCATTCTGCCTGGTTTCAGAGGATAGAATTAGGAGCAGTAATAGAGATTACAGAGGCAAATTTCAATACAATATATAGGAAAATATTCTAACAATATGCACTGTCCCAATGCAAAATGGACTGCTTTGGGAAGTAGTAGGTTGGTACAAATGAAATAAAATTGATTAAGTGAACTCAAAGGTGTTTTCAAACATTAAGATTCTTAGATTTAATTTTGAGCCAATGCAGGAAATTAAATAAAGGTAGTAAAATCTTCATGTAAAGTTTGAAGAACAAAATGAGCAGATAATTTGTCCTCTTTGTGAGACAGTCCAAACTAAAGGAAAGGAGCTTCCTGGGAAGAGAAGCCCCACTGGTGATAGATCCTGGAGAAACTTAGAGATTTAAGGCAATAAGGGATATTTGTAAGGTAATTATGATAAAACATATCCTTAAGTATATCATCTTTCTTAGGCTACCTCCCACTTTTATATGTATATGAATATATATCTATATATGTTAATATCTATATCTATATTTATATATACAATGAGTTTGCAGCTACCTGCTCAAAGTGACTGATGCTCTCCTTATTCTCCTTAGAGAGATGACTACATGTGAGTTGAGAGCATAAATTCACCTGGATATAATGTTTAAGGGGGCAGCCAAGGGACCATGTGAGACCCTGAGAGAAAGCAAAGCACTGTCATAGCCTCTTTGGCCACTGGTTATGCATGTGTGTGCCATGTCTTCTGAAGGACAGGGAGCCATATTTCTATTTCCTTCTCTCTGACAGCATAGCCTAGTATGAAATTACAACAGTTTCAAAAATAGATTTTGGTTGAAAATTGGAAGTAATCACTGGTGGGAAAATCTATTTTGCTTGTCCTATAGGTTTTTTTTCATTCTGAAGGATGAGTCCAAAGGATAGGGCAAGAAAGACTTTTATTTAAGGGATGACATCTACTTTCTTTGGTGTTCCCAAGTTTTACTATATTGACTTTTGCATTCATCTGGCAAGACTGAAAATATGCTTCCTCCAGCCTCAGATCACTTGAAAGTGAAATGAATTGGGGAAGAGGGTGCCAGAGAATCTGGGTTCTATAGCTCATTTACAAACTACCTACTGTCCATAGGGCCTTGAAAAATTCAACTAGCTACATTAGACCTGAGTTTTATAATCTGTAAAATGGAGGGACTAGATGAATTCTAAAGTCCCTCTAAGATATAACATTTTATAATTCCTTCTGAAGTAATTAACCAGGCTGAATTAGCACAGAGGACTCCACACTGGTCTGGCTACTGTGACATAAATTTTATCCATCTCTCTCTCTTTTTTTTTTTAACTCTCTCTCACTCTTTTTCTCTCTGTTTGACTCTTTTTCTCTCTCTGGATAGCAGTGGGCCTCTCTCATCCCACTTTTGTCTCCAACTTTTCCATTCCTAGTTTGGTGGATGGAAGTATAGGAAGAAGTATTGAAGAAAAAAGGAAGAGAAAGATACAATGACGTTCTTCTGATACCTACCTTTTTTTTTTTAAATGCTTACCTCCATCTTAACATCAATATTGGTTCCAAGGCAGAAGAGTGGTAAGGGCAAGGCAATGGGGATTAGATGAATTGTTCCTGGTCACACAGCTAAGAAGTGCTTGACACCATATTTGAATGTAGGTCCTCTTATCTTTAGGCCAGTCTCTCAATCCACTGAGCCAATGTAAAGCAGGATTGATGCAAGATCTCTTGCATTTGCAAAATCACCCTAGGCAATCCTGGCAGTTAGGGGAATGGAATTTTGGCCCAGCAAGTGCCAGTCTCAAGACCTAACTGTTGGAACTGGGACAATAAATATCCCTGGAGAACCCACCTCCCGGTTCTGATTTCCTTGACCTCACCCAGACATCCAGCTACCTCCTGGACTTCCCCTTGGGACCCCGGGAGGTGTGGTTGGTGGGTTGTGGAATGTGGACAGGAATTAGTTAGGACAGCCTAGCCAGGGACACGCCTAAACCAAATCATCAACATCATTAGTCTAGCTGGTGGACCACTTAACAGCAGGGCAGTGGAAATTATCCCTGGCTGAGGGGCTGGTTCCCTCAGACTGATCCTACCTTGTGAGGTCCTCTGCCAACACTGGGCAGTCACCCTTAGCAACAGCTTCTCCAGACCCTAAACCCTCTTCCCTCAGTTTACCCTTGTGTTTAAATAAACCCTTAACCTGATACTGAAAGTTATAGTTATTGATAACATCATCCAGGGCTAAGGGGGGAAGAAAGGGAAGATAGCAACCACCTGACTTCAGTGGGATTATTGGACAGGCATCCATTTTATTCAGGAAATGAGGCAGTTTCACTTTCTGCTGGTTCTGCTTTCTCTCCAGCAGAGAGGGGCTCCTCACTCCTCACTTTAAAGGAACCTCAGACAGCAGGGAGACTGACTGGACATCTCAGCTCAGGCTCACACATCCCTGGCTATCTCAAATCAACAAATACTGTAGTTGTAGGCTCCTTGCCCCAGAAGACTCACTGGTAACCCCAGCTCTTCTAACATCAGCCTGTTTACCCTATTATTACACCAATGATCTGCCTCTGCCCATCTTTCTTTTTCACAGATCTAGTCATGTCATAATTCTGCTCAAAAACCCTCAATGACTCCCCAGTGCTTCCTGAATAAAGTTTTAAATCCTTCGTTTGACATTCAAGGTTCTCCCTAATTAGCACCTGCCTCTTCACATATCCAGAATTAGATCATTATATGCTACTCCATATACATCCTCCTCCTCCCCTAGATACTAAGCCCTGTGAAGACAAAGGTCACATTTAAGTTAAATTTGGTTTCTACTTCCACTCTATTCTGTTCAAAATTATTATCAGAGTCTTGGATAAAGGCATATGTGACATAATTATTATAGAAACAAAAGGCCAGAAAATTTGTTTAACAAGGAAATGAAATTATATTTGGAGTTAGAGGAGCTGAGTTCAAATCCTGATTTGCTACTTACTATTTGTATAATGGTAGACATGTCATTTTGGTCTATTCCTTCCTCATCTGTAAAATGAAAGTTGAAATATAGCTCTAAGGCTACTTCTAGCTCTAAATGTTTTGATCTATGAATTGAGATCCACAAACAAATTAATAAGTCCAAAAGAATTTAGCAAGCACTTACTATCTGCCGGGTATTACACTATTTGCCAGAGACATAAGGGTAAAAGTGAAACAATTCTCTCTCTGGAAAAGCTAGGGGATACAGTACATAGCCTTCTTATATGCTGAGAAAGAATCAAGAGCTGCTAATTCCTAAACCCATACCTAACAGTACAGCTTTCTTACTTTTAAAGGATAGTAATATCCATTGGTCTTAGAAACCAAAAACTTTGGTGCAACTCCAAATGAAAGTAATTAATTACCTCTTTAACTCAATTATCCTTCTATCCATCACACTACTACCTTCACCACTATTATATAACCTCTTACTTCCCAACAAATCAAATACTTCCCACTATACTGTAAAAATTTGGTTATGTTAACCCTCCTAACTAGTCTCCCTCCTTTACTTATCTTTATATACCCTGGCCAAGAATCAATTATCACTGATTGACATAGATTCTCAGCTCATATATTTAACATTTTGATAAGTTTTAAATTAGATTTTTCCTCTATTATTTTTATTCCTATTGCCTTATTCATAATCAATCCATCCTAGAATTTTCCTTATGACATATATACTCAGACCCTAATATTTTCCAATCCTTCAAATACCTCATTACCTTCCTCCTCACAATAATTTTCCTAGTATCCACTGACAATTTATTCCAATTATTGAGAAGGTATTATATCCCTCATTTTAACTGAATGATGTTATGGACATAGAGATGCTAATACCGCAGCCTTCTAAGAAATCCTATACAATCATGTTGATGATATCAGATTTCATTCTTACAATAGCATGACTCATAAAAATAATAATTCATTTGATGGGAATGGGTTCCAATCTGGCTACAGACACTTCCCAGCTGTGTGACCCTGGACAAGTCACTTACCCCCTATTGCCTAGCTCTTATTGCTGTTCTGCCTTAGAATCAATATGCAATATTGACTCTAAGATAGAAGGTATTGGTTTAAAAAAAAGAGAGAGAATAAAAATTAAAGTAGAATATGAAATGGAAAATAAGGTAGTATCTGGAGTAAAATATAGTACACTTAAACTATTAAACACACACACACACACACACACACAAACACACATAAACAGGATTACCAATCATGATCTCAAGCAAAGTTAAAGTCAGAATAGATTTGATTAAAAGAGAGAGGGAAATTACACTACTAAAAGGTACCATAGAGAATGAATGTAGCAAATGTTATAGCATCTAGATTTTTAAAGGAAAAGCTAAATGGGTTATAGATAGAAACAGTAGGAAAAATCATAATAGTGAGGTAGTTCAACCTTCTCTCTGCAGAAAGAGATAAATCTAACCAAAAATAAATAAGAAAGAAGTCAAGGAGATGAATAGAATCTTAAACATGACATACATCTGAAGCTAACTCAATGAGAATAGAAAGGATATAAACCTTTTTCAGTGGTAGGTACAAAAAGTTACCACATATCAGGACAAGAAAACTTTACAGTTAAATGAAGAAAAGTAGAAATATTAAATGCATGCTTTTCATATTATAATTCAATAATAATTATTTAATAAGGGACCATGAAAACACAGTAAAAATTATTTGGAGACTAATGATCATAAATAATGAATGGTTTAAACCAGTGATGGGCAAAGTTTTTAAAGACGGGGCCAAAGGAAAGGAAATGCTCATCTGTCAGTCTGTTTCTAAGGCAACTCTTTTGAAGTTCCATTGTATTGTATCCTACTCATTGTATTCGTCAGATTAGAAATAATGTCACTTGGCTGGATAGAACATTTCAGGGGGCCTCATCTGGCCTGTTGACCCTAGTGTGCCCTTCACCTGTTTAAACAATAGAAACAATGAATAACTTAATACAAGGGATTAATAAAAATGAGGCAACATATTAAAATCTATGTGATACAGCAAATGTAGTAATTAAAGGGAAATTTATATCTTTATCTACCTATCTCAATAAAATAAGGAAAGAACAGATCAATGAATTGGGTATGCACTTAAAAAAACTCAAAAAAGAACAAATTAAAAATCCCCAATTAAACAGCAAGTTGGAAATCCTAAAACTTAAAGGAGAGCTCAATAAAATTTAAAAGGAGAAAACCATTGAATTAATAAATAAAATTAGGAGTTTGCTTTGTGAGAAAACCAACTAAATAGGTAAATCACTGGTTAATATGATTTTTTTAAAAGAGAAGAAAACTGAATCAATAGCATCAAAAATAAAAAAAGAGAATATATCATTAATGAAGATGAAATCAAAACAATTATTTGGAATGACCTTGATCAACAAATTTAATAATTTAAATGAAATGGAAAAACACTTACAAAAATATAAACTGTCTAGACTAACAGAGAAGAAAATAGAATATCTCAATAAACCTATTTTAGAAAAAGAAATTGAACAGGCCATAAATGAACTACCAAGAAAAAAGCATCAGGACCACATGGATTTCCAAGTGAATTCTACCAAACATTTAAAGATCAACTAATTCCAACATTAAATAAACTATTTGGAATAATAGGTAAAGTGATTCTACCAAACTCCTTTTATGAAGCAAATATTGTGCTAATACCTAAACCAATAAAAAGGAAAAAAGAGAAAGAAAAATTATAGATCATTTCATTGAGTATGAATGTAAAAATCCTAACTAAAATACTAGCTAAAGAATATAACAGGGTATCACAAAGATTACACATGGTGACTAAACAGGATTCATACCAGATATGTACGGATGGTTTAATATAAGAAAAACTATTAACATAATCTATTATATGAATTAAAAAGTCATATCATAATATCAGTTGAAGGAAAAAAAACTTGATGAAATAAAATACTAATTCCTATTAAAAATACTGAAAAACTTAGGCATAAATGGATTTTCCCTTAAAATGATAGGTAGTATCTACTTAAAACCATCACAAAGTATTATTTGTAATGAGGACAAGCTAGACTCTTTCCCACAAGATAAGGAGTGAAACAAGGATGCTACTTATCATCGATATTGTTCAATATTACATTAGAAATGATAGGAAAGCAATAAGAACAAAAAGAATTTGAAGGAATCAGAATGGGCAAAAAAAGGTAATAAAATTACCCCTTTTTACAGAAAATGCTTTGGGATATGTGGAAAATCCTAGAGATTCAATTAAAAAGTTAGTTGAAGTAACTAATAATTTTAGCAAAATAGCAGCATATAAAATGAACCCATATAAATCATGAGAATTTCTATAGATCACTACTAGAGCCCTGGAAGACAAGATAGTAAGATATAATACATTTAAAATAATCATAGAGTAAAATACCTGAGATTTTACATGACAAAAATACCCAAGGAGCTACATAAATATAATTATAAAACATTCATGAGCATGTTATAGTAGTCTAATTCTAGGCTTCAAGGAACAGAAATTTAGTTACAGCCACTTCTGCTCTAATGTAGTTTATTAATAGCATACAAGCAATATGACACATACACACGTTTATACATCTACATATAGGCAGATAAAAACAAGTTCATATAAGCTTACAGACACATTTACAGGCCCGTAGAAACCAGACACTCAGCCCATGGATTAGGAATGACTTTCTAAAATTGTGTTTGCTGGTTTACCTTCATTGCACTACCTAAAATATTCTAAGAAACCAAGGAAGGTGATACAGAGGAGCCCTAACCTCTGGCTGAAACACAGAATGATTTGAAGCTATTAAATCCTTGGTGATCCCTATCTTAGTATTCCTCACTGGATATTGGGAGTTCTGCTCTCTACCATGTTCTTTTCTTCAGATTCCATCTACCTTCAGCCTTCTTACAGCTCAGGGAATGACACTCACCTGCCTTTGATTTTGGTGTTAAGCACAGATGGGGAGGCAGCTTGTAATGGAGCCAGGAAACATAAAGAGAAAATAGGGTGGACTCACATGGGTGGAGATGGACAAATAATAGTCAAATAAAAAAAGAACATATAAAAGGAGAAATGAATGTAAGGCAGATGGAGATTGACTCATAACCAGAAAGAAAAAAAGACTTTTCCATTCATTACTCCTTATAGATCCTTTTGGGAGTAGAGCTGGCAAGGCGTCTTGATCCCCAATTCCCAGGGTGCCTTAGGGATGAAATCAAATTACTGTAAACCCCAAACTACTTAGGGTAGTTGGGGACACCTGTATGCACTATTTCTTAATGTAGTCCAAGACAACAATAACTTTCTTGGATTCTGCCTTTCAGTTATATACTAAACCAGACTATTGGCTTATATTGAACTTATAGTTCATTAAACTCCCTGCTTCTTGTTCAGACAGACTGTTATCTACTGAACCTTCTTTCACTCTGAACTTTTGAAGCTGATTTTTTGGAAGTAAAGGATCAGAATTTACATTTATTCCAATAGTCCTCCTATGAAGTTCAGTTCAAGACAACAGTTTGTCCAGATAATTTCGGACCTGGATACATTCACTGTTTAGCCTAATGTTCTAAATTTTGTGTTATTATAATTTTTTCCAAGTTCCTGATAAAAAATGCTGAAGGAAGGCGGATTGACTACAGATCCACGGGTACTCCCTTTCAAGCATGCAGATAAGTGACTTGCCTAAAGTCAAACAGCTATGGAAATGTCTGATTCTGGATTTGAACTTAAGTCTTCTTAATTCCAAGTCCAGCACTCTAAACCACTAAGGCATACTCACCTCTGAATAAGTGACAAATGAGGAAACTGAGATAAATGGATTAAATGACTTGCTCAGGGTCACATAACTAGTAAGTATCTGAGGTCAAATTTCAACTCCAGTCTTCTTCACTCCAGTTATGTTGCTCTATTATTTGAACCACCTACTTTTCTATATACATACATATACAACTATATACATTATTACTTGTACCACTTACCATCGTGTGTGTATGTGATACACACACAGACACACACACACACACACACACATATATGACTTAAATGTTTCCAAAGGTCTTTAAATATGTTAATTCATTAGATCTTTACAACAATTCAGTGAAGTGAGCACTATTATGCCCACTTCAAAGATGAGGAAATAGAAGCAGAAAGAGGTTAAATGATTTGCCACAGGTTACACAAACCAGTAAGAATTTGAGTTAGGATTTGAATTTGGGTCTTCCTGAGTCTAAATCTTATTCTCTACTTCCTGCACCATTTAGTTGCCAACTTGAGAAAAAGATTTGTGGCTAGAAGGCACAGGTTTGAATCAGACATTTGTTTGATGTGCAACCCAAGAAGACATTTATCTTCACTAGACTTTAGTGTTTTCTTCTGTAAAATAAGGGGCTTGGAATCTCTGAACTCTTAGGTCCCTTTCAGCTCCAAAATGGGAACTAGCTATGATCCCAAAATGCCATAATCATGAGAAAAACTGGAGTTTCTTTTTTTTTTTTTTATTTGTGGACCAGAATCTCTGTTTGGGGCATTTGCAATGACAGGATTAGCAGAGTGCCTTAAGGCAGAGCACTCTTAAAGATGTGGATGCACCAGCATCCCACTGGGAAGTGCCTAGAGTCCTATTTCAGCAATTTTGTTCTTATACTTTGAAATTAAACACTAAAAAAAAGCCCAAAACTAAAGTCTCCTTTTCCATTGAAATAAATTTGGCTTCAGATATATAATTTTGTGCCTGGGCTGTCTTTCATTTTTTTGTTCTTGTTGCCATTTTATCACCTATTTGGAAAAACTTACTGCTAAATTTTAGAGAAAAGTACAGGCTCACATAATCGCTTCTACTGATTTCAGCAAGCCACAAGTTCACAATTCACATGGCTCAAGAAAAAATATTTTCCCTGCCCATCACAAGCAGTTTTGATCTTCTCCTTGAGAATAAACAACCTTCCCTGATCTCCTTGCTATTTTTTCCAGACTCTATTCTGCTCATTATTTGTAGTAGGATTGGACTATTGAATTATATGAAAATAGTAAGCAACTTGGATTTCTATCTCTTTTTTAGGAAAATGTCAGGTTTTAGGTTTCCCCTTATCCATCCAGATCCTCTTCCAATAGTCAGATGTCATTGTGTACTCTTTGGAGAAAACAGGAGGAGAATCTTATCACGAATTTGCTTTGTCTTTACTCCATAGACAATGGGATTAAGAGCTGGAGGAATGGCAACATAAAAGTTGGCAAATAGGATGAGGACATGACGTGGGACATCATGTCCAAAGCGATGAGCAAGGATTGAGAAGAAGGCAGGGGTATAGAACATGAGGATGACACAGACATGAGATCCACAAGTTCCAAGAGCCTTCTGGCGGGCACCTCGAGAAGGGAGGCGGAAGACAGCACTCAGGATAATGGTGTAAGAGACAGCAATGAGGACAATGTCAGAGATTACGGTCATAAGTGGCACAGCAAAACCATACCAAATATTGATGGAGATGTCAGCGCAGGAGAGTCGGGCTACACCTATGTGTTCACAGTATGTATGGGGGATGACGCGTGTCCGGCAGAAGGGCAGGCGTTTGAGCAAGAAAACATCTGGCAAGATGACACAGAAGCTCCTGATGATGATTCCCACCACAATCTTGGTGATGACCTGGTGGGTCAGAATGGTGGTGTATCTCAGTGGAGAGCAGATGGCCACATAGCGGTCATAAGCCATAGCCAAGAGTATTGCAGAATCTACAACAAAGCTGAAATGGAGGAAGAACATCTGGGTGAGGCAGCCTGAGAAGGTGATTTTCTTGTCACCAAACCAGAGATTACTGAGTAATTTGGGCATTGTCGTAGTTGACAGAATGAGGTCAGTTTTGGCCAGCATGGACAGGAAAAAGAACATGGGCTCATGGAGGCTGTGCTCCACAGCAATGAGGTACAGCAGGACACAGTTACCCACAATGGCCACAAGATAGATAGCACAGAAGGGAATCGCAATCCAGATGTGGAACTTCTCAAGCCCTGGGATCCCCACTAAGATAAAGAAGCTGGGGTTATAGCTGCTCAGGTTGAACGTGGCCATCATGACTTCAGAGAAGGTGATCCTTGGACACTGAAGAGAAACCAAATACCAGAATTAACTGCCAGAGTTGATGGGAGCCCTGTAGAATATGCCAGTGTCAGGTTTTTTCTGTGTGCTTAGAGGGCTCTTCTACAATGCAAAGAATTCTGTAAAAGGGTTGTACATTGAAGATCTGAAAACTCATTGCCAAAATGGGCACTTTGCAGGAGGAGTGGAATAACTGGGGAGGGTATTTTGTGTCCCAGCAGAGGAAAAGTGTGCCAAATCGAGTAATGGGAGTCAATTATAAATGCATACAAGTATAATTTTTAAGTGCTATTCACAGACATCTGTACATATGTGTATATATAACATATATAAAGTGCTATCCACATGCATATATACATATGCGTATCAACGTCTATATATTACATACATATAAAATGTTATTCACCTATAAATATATATGCATATATAGGTGAATATAATGTGCTTTTCCTATAGTTTAAGCTCTACAAACTGCTTCCCTGGTAATAACTTCGTGAGGTATGATCCCATTTTAAAGATGAGAAACTTGGATTGAGAAAAATTACATAATTAACATGTAGTGACAACACTGATCATTTTAATCTCATGACCACAAGTCCAGCACTCTTTATGTAAAAAAGCAGATGCAGCTGTAGCTTGCCACATTCAACCTACAGCATGCCTTTAGCAGTGCCACCTAGGATGATCTCTGGCCTTAGAATAAGCTAAAAATTCTAACCCCCAGACACATAGGATCATGAATCTATAAGTAGAAGGGACATCAGAATCTCTCTAGACAATTTTCCTCATTTTACAGATAAAAATATTTATGCAATATATTTATTAATATGATATTATAATATAAACATATGAATTCTACAAATAGATTAATGATAGCTATATAAACATATAATATACTCTGAATCTGCTCTCTGATTCTCTGACAAGTGGGAGAAGCCTCTACACCTTAGGTTGTCTTGTTCATTTTCTTGCCTCCAGGTGGATTGTATCATACACAAATCTGAAACCACATGGTTTAATGATATTTATGGACATATAGTATCTCCCTAATCCACTAGCACCCCCATTCCTCTGCTCACAACCTCGATTTAGCTTACCATGCTCCAGCTCCAGTTATCCTACTTGTAGGAAAGGGAAATCTGTATTTGACAGGGAACTCATCTGAAAATTCAGTGAATGCCCTTGTAAGAAACAAGATAAGACTTTTTATTCTTCTCCTTGGAGTCCCAGGAGGGCAAGCTCCAAGCCTGCAAATCCCTGAGTACTTAGTTCAATGTGTTCCTCCAGGATATGACAAATAATCAACCAGATTAACTCTTTGCCTGTCTGAGAATAGGTAATGTATTCAGGGCATAAAATGGTTCCAGAAACATTGAAAGACAATGATTCCTAGGTTCCTCAACCAATTTTTGACAGTCTTCAAATTCCACTTATTACACTGTGCTCAAGTGTGTGTGTGTGTGTGTGTGTGTGTGTGTGTGTGTGTGTGTGTGTGTGAGAGAGAGAGAGAGAGAGAGAGAGACAGAGACAGAGACAGAGACAGAGACAGAGACAGAGAGACAAAGAGAGAAAGGGAGAGAGAGACCCACTACTTCCTCATCTATCCATGCTAAAGTCTAGGACAGGGGAGTTGTTAATCCTATGGAGATGAACCAGTTTGATGAAGCTTTTTTTTCCCCCTTGAAACTGCCTAAGTGTCTGGTTTAGGCCCACTATGAGCAAGTTCATTGGACAAATCTAAACTCTGAAGAATTTTTCATAAGAGGAATTGTAGTACAGACAGGAGAGAAGTAGCTTAGACAAAAGAAGTGGCAAAGGTTTTTGTTCAAGTGATACACACCACACACACACACACACACACACACACACACACACACACACACACATATATACTCAGTGTCCAAGTATATATGAAGACATTCAGGTATAACTCTAAATTCAGGACAACCTCCATGCTATCCTTCATTTTCCCCTGATTTCTCCTTTCCCATATTTTTCCAGCAGCAATAAGTTGCAACCTTATTATGGTGCAGTCAGCTTCTGAGAGATGATTTGTATTCATCAATAGATCAAAAAATCTCTGGAATCTAGGGTCATGGAGACATAAATAAGTTTCCCAAAGAAGTGAAGAAAATGTCTTCTCATAGATCTTCTTCTGTACTATGTTTACTCTGTAATTTTGAAATATTCATTTTCAACTAGTTTGTGATTATTCTTCACCTTTACATTGTTGGAGTCTTTGTGTATATTGTTTTCTTTAACAAAGCAGTAGGTTCTATTGGCTTCCCTTTGTATCAGTTCATGTAAGTCCTTCCATGCTTCTTTGTTTATCATATCTTTGATTTCTTAGTGAATAATATCATGTATAAGGCAAAAGTAGTTTATTTTTTGTTCTCTCTCTCTTTTTTAAAAGAACCCTTACCATCGATCTTAGAATCAATACTGTGTATTGGCTCCAAGGCAGAGGATGGTGAGGGCTAGGCAATGGGGGTTAAGTGACTTGCCCAGGGTCACACAGCTGGGAAGTGTCTGAGGTCAAATTTGAACCCAGGACCTTCAATTTCCAGGCCTGGCTCTCAATCCAATGAGCCCCCCAGCTGCCCCAAGGCAGAAGTAGTTTAAAGACTAAAAATAAAATTTTCTCAGAAGGGCTAGAGGGATATGAAAGGAGACATAACTCTATACTGGGATATTCTGAAAATATATGGGTTTCATTGTTGATAGTTCTTACCTGTAGTATCCTGGAGGTTATGCATGAGTCTCTGTGAGGCTGCGACAATGGGGAACATACCATTTGATGGTGTTATTATTGACATAATCATATGGAGAAGTCAATATACCCATGTCACTCAGACAGAGCCAAGAAATGCATACCTTAACTTTTATACAAAAGAATTTATATCTTATCTCAACATTAGAGATGAACTGGACCAGAAAAATTGGGAGCATAGTGAAGTCTAGAGCCTCTTAGGGATCCATATGGATAGTATGAGTCAACTGTCCTCAACCTTTTTGGCCATGAGAGCCAAACGCCTGGGGTAGGAGGAGGATGGAGGTAGAAGGTGCTCGAATATGGGGCAGGGGCTGAAGGGCCCCCCTGGGGCACATTTTGGGGCTCTGCCCGGACTGGCCGGTTGGGAGGTGGAGCCAGATATGGCTCGAGAGCCATGTGTTGCCGACCCCTGGATGAGTCTTAGGAGAAAAGATCATTTTTCCCCTCTGAAGAAAGCAGCCTTGTCTTATCTATCAGACAAAGATAGTTTAGATTAGGAAGCTAGATTCTATTCAGTAACATTGCACTAGTTTTTTCTTGGGGGTTCTGAAAATATTTTAAATTTTCTCCTTCTCATTTTACTATTTGAATTCCTATCCAACCTTTGTCTGTAGTTTGGGTTTGAAAATGGAATAAAAAATGATGGTGATCCAAGAATGCTACCCAGGTATCAGTGATGGCTTTGAAGCATGGTCTAGGGAGAGTCACTACTAGCACAGATCAGAAGAGAGTCTGAATCAAATGCTTTGGGCACTGGTTCAATCTAGCTAGTCTATTCAAAACTATTCTGTGGATCCCTCAACTAGCCATAGAACTCTGTAATATCCTGAACTGACAGTTTCCAAAGAGAAGACACATCTATTCTGGCCAGAACCTAGCAGTGAAAGACGCTTGCATACAACATTTTGACCCTCAGACAAGGTAAACAAACCACTTTGTACAGCCTTAAAAAAATTAAAAGTCCCAAAAAAGGACATTTTTATGAGTTGTGCTGAAAAGCAACTAGACAAAATAATTATCAGCAGAGCCAAAAAGCTACTTGATGCTGAATAAAGGGGGGAACCAAATGTGAATGACTATTTTATCCTCTGTAGGAATTACATTCCTTTTTTTTTAACCCTTAAGTTCTGTGTATTGGCTCCTAGGTAGAAGAGTGGTAAGGGTGGGCAATGGGGGTCAAGTGACTTGCCCAGGGTCACACAGCTGGGAAGTGTCTGAGGCCAGATTTGAACCTAGGACCTCCCGTCTCTAGGCCTGGCTCTCAATGCACTGAGCTACCCAGATGCCCCCTACATTCCTTTTTTTAACTAAGGAAGTTAAAATGTTTTTTCTCACATGAGATGGGGAATCTGCCTAGAAGCTGAAAAAACCCTCTTTGATCTCTCTCTATGTTCTGATTTGAAAACACACAAACAAATGAAGAGAATTTTTATCCTGCTTGGTAAATCAAGGACAAGTACAACATGAAATCAAAAGACTTTCTCTTGTTGGGAAGTCCTTTTAAAAGGGTATTAATGTGAAAGATACACACATAGAGATACATTCTTCTGGCTGATTATCCTCAATGCCCAGATAATAACTGATTCTCTAACATTTACACAAATGTATTTATACATTCTAAAAAGTAGATAACTATCAAAGGTCCTAGATGCTACTTTCCAATAGTGTTTGGAAAAGGTGCAAAATGATAGTTGAGGGTGACACAAACAACTGAAGCAAGTGATGTTGAATGCAACTTGGAAATATGAATACAGGATTGAATTGAAGGCTGTGTGATACAAGGAAAAGTCATTTTAGAGTCAAAGGACAAGGACCAAGGACATGGGATTAAATCCTGCCCATATGACTTCTCTCTCTGTCTTGGTTTCTTGATCTATGATTGGATTAGACTTGAGAACCTCTATGATTCCTTCCAATTTTAAATGTATGAGCCTATGAGTTTAAGGAGGGACTAAAACTGTAAACATAGACGTATATATAAAGATCAGAGAAATGCTGATTGTAGATAAATGAGATTAATGTTCAAATTCATTCATCTGGAAATTAAAACCCTCCATATTCTGCCTCCCATTTTCCTTTCTAGCTCTAGCAGACAACATTTTTCTTACAATCTGCTTTTCAGGCACTGAAACCTATATGACCTTCGGCAAGTAGGTGGTGCAGGTATTTGAACTTTCTGGCCTTAGTTTGCTGTCCTGTAAAGTTGAGTTGATTTTTAAATTAATGATATTTCCCATTCTAAATGCAGCAATCTTAATTTCAGGATCATAGATCAAGAATTTTGAATTTGAAATTATACTATAGGGGCAGCTAGGTGATTTAGTGGCTAGAGAGTCAGGTCTGGAGATGGGAGGTCCTGTCTTCAAATCTGGAACCAGATACTTCTTAGCTGTGTGACTCTTGGCAAATCATTTAATCCCCATTTCTTAGCCCTTACCACTCTTCTGCCTTGGATGCAATTCAGTGTATTGATCAAAGACAGGAGGTAAGGTTGTTTTTTTTTAAAAAAGAAAGAAAGAAAGACAATAAGGAAAGGAAGAAAGAAATCCTTGTAAAAAAACCCACAACTCTAATTAATGGGATTGACTCAAAACTCGAATTGAGATATATTGAGATATTCAGTCCTGGCAAAGTGGGAATTGGTTTGCTTGAATACATGTTTGTTACAGATTTTTATTTTCTTTTCCTAAACACTTAGTTGTTATTTTTGTGATTACTCCTTTGACCCTGAACACCCCAATGTTTGTGCAAAAAAAATACAGTTGATGCAAAATAGCAGGTTTTAGAAATAAGTTTTTAGTTGATATTTCTGTTTTTTTTTTGTACCACCATAGTTTCTCATATGTTTTTTCCCTTCCCTTCTTACAGTAAGCCATCTCATAAGACAAAAATAGTATATATATTTTTAGAAGGAGGAAAAAAAGTTAGGACAAGTACTCAATTAGTTTTTCTTTCTCAGTAGTAGTGTAGGGAAGGAGAAAAGATAGATTTTCATTTATTGGGAAAACATTTAGTTAAAAATTGTGCAAATTGTAAAGTATCAGTGAAAATAGGTGAATATTGCTCCAATTTTTAGTGAAAGGGAAAGGGGTAGAATCTTCAAATTATGGACTTTTATTATAATTCCTGACAGAATTCTGCAGTGAATTATTAAAGAGGTAGTTTGTAAGGATATAAAAGAATATCAAGGATACTCACAAGCCAGGATGGCCTCATCTTTAAGTCAATGCTGACTTAATTCTCTTTAATGACTAAGTCAGTAGTCTACTAGATTTTGGGAATAACTTAATCAATTCACAAGCATTCATTAAATGTCTATTATGTACAGGTACTTGACTGAATCCTGTTAATACAATATATACACTTTGATGTATATAAAATATATACAAAATGAATTCAAAAGCAAACTGCATAGATTTTTTGATCCCATTGTATCATTATTAGGCCTCTATTCCTAAAAATTCCAAAAGGAAAAAAAGATTTATATATGAAAAAATTATATAAAATAGTCTTTTCCATAGTGAACAAAAATTGGCTTTCAAACTATTGTCTAAACAAATTGTGCTAAATGATTATAATGAAATATTATTGTACCATGAGATGTTACAAAATGGACAGTTTCAGAGAAAACTGGAAAGACATCTACGAATTGATGCAATATGAATTGAGCAGAAATAGGAGGATAATTTGTGCACTAAGAACATCATAGAAGGAAGAGCCCAAGTCTTTATCCAACATTGCACAGAATTCAAAAATTCAACCTTTATTAAGTGTTTACAATAGTCAGAAAACATTGTGCTAGGAATTGGTGAAAAGTCCAACTTTAGCTAGCTAACATAGCATCTTTCCCCTCATAGAGGTTATCTTCTGTTAAGTGGTATAATGCAGACATATAAATGACTGTATTACAAAATAATTCAGAAGAATTTCATTAATTCTATCCCCCAATGGGCTATATGAGGATCAAAGGAATGGGAAAGCCAAGGTTTTTACCAAGAGGTGATATCAGGACAGACTTCCTGGAAGAGGTTATATTTGAGTTGGTCTTTAAATGATAGATAAGGAGAATGTAACGGATAAAGATTAGACATTCCAAGACATCAAAGTAACAGGCAGCAGCATGAGAAAAGACAAAGCAACAAGAAATGGCAGAGTATATCTGAAGACGAAAAGTAGTAAAATATTGTTGCATTTTTAAAAGAATTCTTTGCTTCACCAATGGATACATGATAGGACTCATTTTAAATAGTGGGTTACATGTATATTTGCAAATATTAATAATAATCCCATACAGTGGTTTAGGACAACAACCTCATAAGAAAAAGATTTCAAATCAAAATTTTGATTTCATTCTATTTTCCAATCAGATATTCATCTTAAGAAGAGAAAATCAAAATTTTAAAAATCAAACAAAATCTTGTTCAACATCCACCATTATTCAAGACAAAACCAAAATTCTACCCACCATGATTCCAGTCTCCTTCAACAACATTTCCCCTTTGGTGAAAACAAGAGGCTCACTCGCTCCCTGATCTGCTTGGTTTTCACCCCATAAATAACTGGATTCATCATGGGGGGCACAAGCACATAGAGATTGGCCAGCAGGATATGGACATGCCTCGGGATTTTCCGGCCAAAGCGCTGAGCAATGACAGTGAAAATCCCTGGCAGATAGAACATGAGGATGACACAGACATGGGAGCCACAGGTGCTGAGGGTCTTGAGTCGGGCATCTCGAGAAGGTAACCTGAAGACTGCTCGGAGGATGAGAATATAGGAAATGACAATGACCACCATGTCAAGCATGACACTGAGCAAGGGTACAGAGATTCCATACCAGATATTGATGGTGATATCTGCACAGGCCAGCTTGGCCAGGCCCATGTGCTCACAGAATGTGTGGGAAATGATGTTGGTTCGGCAGAAAGGCAGGCGTTTCAGCAGGAAGACAATGGGGAAAACAGTAGCAAAGCTCCTGAACACTACAATTCCCCCAATTTTGCCAATGACACTGTGGTTGAGGATGGTGGTGTACTGCAGTGGATAGCAGATGGCTACATAGCGGTCAAAGGCCATGGCCAACAGGATCCCTGATTCCACCACAAAGGCAAAGTGCATGAAGAAGAGCTGAGTGACACAGCCCCCAAAGGAGATGTCTGTGTCTTCCAACCAGAAGATGGCCAGGGCCTTGGGCACTGTAGAAGTGGACAAGATCAGATCCCAAAATGCTAGCATGGACAGGAAGAGGTACATGGGTTCATGGAGACTGCGCTCAATAGCCACCACAAAGATGAGAATGAGATTTCCTGATACAGCAACCAGGTACATCAGACAGAAGGGGATGGAGATCCACACGTGCATCTCCTTCAGGCCAGGGATGCCAATCAACACAAACATGTCATAGTTGATGGAGAAGTTGGGAGTAGACATACCATGAAAACTGTCAGTCTCACCCAATGACCTTCTTGCCTGTTCTGCAGCCAAGGAGATGAAGTCACAGGGCTAGAAAGCAGAATAATCCAAACAAGTAATTAATAAAAAAATTTTCAAGCTCCTTCTATGTGCCCAGTCTTGTGCTTTTTTAAAACAGTTTACCAGAATCCACTAACAACAAAAACCCAAGATCGCTATTAAAAACAAAAAAAAGTTCTCTCCAAATATCAATACTAAGTATCAATTCTAAAGCAAAAAGGTAATAAGGGCTAGGAAAATGGGATTAAGTGACTTGCCCAGAGTCACCCAGCTACGAAGTATCTGAGGTCAAATTTGAACCTAGAAGCTCCCATCTCTGGGCCTGGCTGTCCACTGAGTCACCTAGTTGTCCCTTTTGATTGCCACCTTTTAAATTTCCATCTCTTTCTCCATGCCTAGGACATAGTAGGTACTGTGTATTTGTTTTATTATTATTAGAACAAAATGTAAAATAAAATATAAATGTGAGCTGTGATTTTTGAAACAACCTAATTTATATAGATAATATTTCAAGAAAATGTATAAGTGAATATGACTAACATTGTTATCATCCCTAACTGATTCTTACTTGGCATTCAACTGATCAAATCAATCATTTCATTTATAGAATGAAATGTAAATGAGCAAGACATTAAATTCAAGCAATATGTCCAACAATAATATGCAAGCAAATCATTTTATGTCTCAGGAATGTTTAAGGTATAGGAAAACCGACTCACACAACTAAAGAATAACTATTGGTGAATTTTTCCATCACAGGTATACTCAGAACAGAGAGTGAGGGTTGCAAGAAGGATATAATTGCTATCTGGAAGTATTTGAAAATCTCTATTGAAGAGGGATTGGGTATGTTCTTCTTAACCCCATGAGACAGAATCAGGAGTAATAGTGTTAATTCTCACTTCTCTAACACTTTAGGCTTCTCTTTCACAAATATTCTCTGGCACCTCACCTCATACTCTAAAAGGCTAATGGAGCACAAGCGGTAAAAAATTCTCACAGATCAGAGAGATTTTGAGAATAGACTTGAGTATATGTCATACATGAGTCTGAAAGTCCAGTCTAACCAAATTTGGTGATGACTACTATTGGATTGGCTGTGAGAGGAGATAATGGTAACTCCTTAAGACCATCTATTAAATTTTAGAAAATTAAGATCTGCATTATCAGAGGCAGAATCCGTACAAAGTTATGATCAAAGACTCTTAAAGCATTGCAGCCTAAGTTTAACAAAGAAAAACCATCAAAGGAAGATTCTTTCTTCTCATTTTTAGTTGAGTTTTCTCTTTGTTTATCCATCTGTCCACCTCTCCATTTGTCTGTCCATCTATCTGTCCATTTGATCACTTCTTTCCTTCCTTCTTCCTCCATTTCCCTTCTTTCTTTTTCTATTTTATCTTCCTTCCTTCTTTCATTTCTTTATTCCATAAAATACTTCTCTACTAACACATTATATACTATTAACATAGAGGGAAGAAAAACTCTAGAGTTCATCTAATGCTAAACTTTCATTTTCTAGATAAACTGAGACCTAAAGAAATGTAACATCAAAGGTCAAACTGTTAATTAGTGAGTGCCAAAGTCTGCCATCAAACCCAGCTCTTCTAACTCTAAATTCTGTACTCCTTTGGAAAGAGTTTTTCCCTATATTAGAATGAATTAATTTACTTTGAAAACTGATAATCTCATCTTTTAAGGGAATCAAAGGGGTCATTTAATTGACTGGGTATGTGAACAAAAATTCCCTTTATGATACAACCAATAAGTGGTCATTAATCCTTTACCTGAATCCCTTTGAGGAGAGAGAATCTTCACTGCCTCCCAGAATCATGGAACTTGAGAGTGGGAAAGGACCTCAGTGACATTTAGATATAACACTTACCTGCATCCCAATACGCTTTTTGATATCTCTAAATCATTAATATGTACTTGTCTGTAGTCTCAATTTGCCTCTTTGAAACACATCATTGTTCGTAGTTCTGCTCTTATGGGTTAATGATGGGGATAGAAACTAGCCTTTAATTTCTTTGGTTTAGAGAAGTTCTAGGGGAGGAAACTTACTCTGCTCTGACATATTAGAAGCTTCTCTGCAATTTCTGGTCTTAGAGAGTTAGCTAAAGCACAGAGAATTGAAATGACTTACACAGGGTCACATAGGCAGTATTTATATATATATCAGACCGAGGCAGAACTTGAACTCAGGAAAGGGTTAGCTGTTAAATTTTCGGTGTCAGCATTAGCACTTCAGAAATTAGCAAACCAATAAATCAGGGCTTCATTTATTGTTTTGATAATTGTGTACATAAAAAAGTTATAGAGAAAAAGTTAATAATGAAGATCTTACCTAAAAGTAGATTGTATGTATGTGGTTTTCCCCAGAAAGACAAGTGTTAAACACTTATACCCTTAAGCCAAATTTTCCTGCCTCTTAGGCCATATCTCTATCTGCTATAAGTCTAATCTCTGTTCCATGGAATCATTCTTCAGATATGTAAGGATAGATATTAAGCAGCTATTTCCAACCTCTTAACTCTCACACCTCCCCAGGAGTCTCTTCCCCTAGCTAAACACTCATAATATCATTTCTTCATGATTTGAATCAGTGCTTCTGATTTAAAACCTACCATGCTGCATAGCATGGAGAGCTCAGTCTGGGGGAACATGAGAGCTATTATATCATTTGAAAGATTATAATGTAAAAGAAAGACTAGATTTGTTATGACTCCAGTGGCAGTCGATGGAGATCATAGTGAGAAGAAAGAGAAAAAATAGTTATAGAGAGCCTACAGTATGCCAAACACTGTGCTAAATGCATTACAATATTATGTCCTCAGATCCTCACAACAACCCTGGGAAGTGGGTGCTATTATTATCCCCATTTTGCTGATGAGGAAACAGAGACAGAGGTTAGGTTAATTACCTAGGATCAAAAAACTGAAGTCAAAAAGTCCTGAAGTCTTCTTTACTCTAGATCCACCATTCTATCTACTCTGCCACCTAGTACGGTCCATTTCTCCTTGGTATAAGAAAAAAGTTCCTGATAATAATAACTGTACATAAATAGTATAGACTACATTATGTCCAAAGACATCTTTAGATACCAGATATTGGGGATGTTGTGGGAGTTATTCCTTTTACAGTAGATGAATCTTTAAGTGACTTTTTTATGTCCTTTTCAACTCTAAGATTCTAGAATTCTGGCAAAAAATAGGCTCAGAAATGTTCCTGGGGGAGCGTAATTATGGTAGGAAGGATACTCAGATATTCCCCTACCACCTGCTGATTGTCTGGCTGGAAAGACCTTGACCAAAGAGAAACTTAGCCTACTTCTCTTGCATGTCAACCCAGCCTGGTGCACTCAAGATTGGTCTCTGTCAGAAGCCACTGCCTTTTACTGTTACAGAAACTAAGAAACACTGGTTTTCCTTGGATTCTTGAAGCTGTCTCTATCTACCAGCCCCTGTAACTCACCTCCCTCCATGGCTTTTCTAACAGCACAAGTGAATGTAAGAGGCAGCCACAGAGACCTCAGATCTGTTGGGAGTCACTGAAGAACTATTTATCCTTTCCAGAAGCCTATGGTAGAGCTTAGGATGCCTAGGGTCTGCAGCTGTCTTCCCTAGTTGCAAATCCCCCAGAGAAAATTCAATTCAACTCAATTTAACAAACTTTGGAGAATAGTGCTAGAGAATCTTCCATTTAACTCTCACTGGGTTTCTCCCTTTGGGATCCCCTGGTGACCTCTGGAGCTGTTTATGTATGGGAAGTAGGAGGTTTGAATAGAAAATCTTGAGATTGTGTGTTTACCAAGCATAGCAGGACTCCTGCTTCTCAATTGGAGCAGTCTTGTCCTTCAGGACCCACACACAGCTTTTTTTTTTTTTCCAAATGAAATCCCAATGGACAAAATTATGGTCTCTTTCCTCACAGAAATGATCTTCAGAGGCAGATTGTGTGAGAAACAAGGGCATCACATTTATTAGCAAATTTCGATTTTTCTTCCATAAGCAGCAGCATTATACATTTCCCTTGCTGTTCTCGTTATTGAATTCTAATGATTTTTGGCTATTTCCAATAATTTATATCGCACTTTGAGGTTTTCATGGTCCTTTACATAAATAATCTCGTATTCTCACAACAACCCTAGCAGAGAGTCATTTTGTCCCCATTTTAAAGATGAAGAAACTGAAACATAAAGGAATTAAGTGGCTTTCTAGAGTTACACAGGTTAAAAGTGTCTAAGACAGGATTTGAACTCAAGTATTCCTGATCTTGGCACTTTGTCAACTAGCTGTCTTCCTTTTCAATTTCAAAATCCCTCCAAAAAGGAGGAAGCTACGACTACACTGAGCAGACTGCAATAAATGTTTCACAGATTCAAGGCAACTCCAAAGAGAATTTTTACTTTAACTTTAAATCACAATTCATTGAGTTGATCAACGTTTTGTCTCAAGTTAACCACATTTGGATCAGTGCAGTCTCTCCAAAGGATTATGTTAAAGGCATACAATTAGGGGTGTGCTAGAGTTATCAATTAGAGCATTTAACTTTAGAAATCAGCAATCACTACAAATCAGGACTTGATTAATTATCTTGTTAAGTGTCTAGACTTTAGAAAATGTTAGTAATGCAGATTAACCTTAAAACTTATTTATGTATGTATTTTCTGAGATTCTGATTTACCAGCACAGTCTATATTACCCTGAAAATTTTGCTCAAGCTCAGAAGAAATACAGTAAAAGATTTTAAGAATCAAATTATCACCAAACTGGAGATTTTGTCTAAAGGCTAACATAATAGTCATAGAAATAATAACAAGCATTTATATAACATTAAAAGTTTTGAAAAACAACTCATATCTATTATCTCATGTGAGCTTCACACCACTTCTTTGTTGTATATATTTGTGGATATTAAAGTTCTGAGATTAATTTTTTAAATAATTAATCTCATTAACTGATAATAAAGAGAGGTGAATAGGAAATAGTGCAGTAAGTTTACATCTCAAAACCCAATATAGGCTTTCATAAGAAAAATAGCTCCCATTATCCAACTTCACCAAAAATAATCTCCATTTTCTCCATTTCCATCTTCAAAATCAATTTCACCATCTTGACAACCGCATATTATTACCATAATTGCCACCATTATCATTACCATCAATATTGCTCTCATCATTTTATTACTGCCATCTCTGACTTCACTATTACTGTCATGCAGAATAAAAAATAAAGCCATGCCTTCATGTTTTACCCTTTGATAGTTTTTGTTAATCTCAACTCTACAAAATGTTTCATTTGTTTACTTTATACTCACACAGTTGTACTGCAATAGACTCCTAATTGATGTCTCTGCCTCCACTCTCTCCTCTCTCCTAACCATTATGCAAATAGTTGCCACGTTGAAATCATGGAAACAAATCTTATCACATGCTTAGGCAACCAGGAAGCTACACTGGAACCCAGAAACTTAGTGACCTGAGACAATTAAGTCTGAGGATAGTTTTAATATCTTTTAAGGAAAAGTTAACCTAGCCTACAGAGGATAGGACTTCGAGAAAACAAACAAACAAAAACTAGCTAGACTACATTGCATGGACCTTGGCAGATATTGCTTTTTCCCACAAGATTCTTTTTCTTTCTTTCTTTTAAACTTAATTCCCTCCCTTTTGAAAAGGAATATTCAATTATCCCTGATAAACTAGAAAGTAAAAATATGTTCCTTTATCCCTCTCCTACTTCCCCCTCCCTGATAGTACTCCTCTTCCCACCACCCTTCTTATTTCCCTCTAACTTCTCTACAGGGTCTTTTAATCATCCTTTTCAACTACCTCTTGCCTTATATTACTTCCTTCCCCACTACTCCTTTTCTTATTCCTCCTCTACTCCTATATAGGGTAAGATAGGATTCTATACCCCAAGGAGTCTGGCTGTTCTTCCCTCTCTGAGCCAATTCCAAAGGTTTAAGTATGACCCATCACCACTCTCATTCTTCCCTCCACTGCAATAGTTCCCCTCCTCCTGCCCTATGCCTATTTATGTGATATAATTTACCCCATTTTACTTTTTCCTTCCAATTTTTTAAAGCAATCCTCCTTTTCACCTATAGATTTTTAAAATTTTACATATAATCCTAATTGTTTTTCTACCACACCCTCTGTCTATGCATATGTCTTCTAACTTCTATAATAATGATAAAAATTTTTGATAGTTACAAATAATGTCTTTCCATATAGAAATATAAACAATTTGACCTTGAAGAGGCTCTCGAATTTTTTCTCTTTCTTGCCTTTTATATGCTCCTTTTGAATTTTGTATTTGGACATCAAATTTTCTGTTTAAATCTGGTATTGTTTTGGGAATGCTTGGAAATCTTCTAATTTATTAAATGACTATACTTTTCTCTTGAAAGAATACAGTCAATTTTTATGGGTAAGTGATTCTTGGTTGTAAACCCAGTGTCCTTGCCTTCTGGAATATCATATTCCAATCCTTTTGATCTTCCAGTGTAGAAGGTTCAAAATCCTAAGTAAATCTGACTGGGTCTCCAAGATATTTGAACTGTTTCTTTCTGGCTGCTTGTAAAATTATTTCTGCCTGGCCTGGGAGCTTCTGAACTTGGCTATAACATTCTTGGGAGTTGTCATTTGGGGATTTATTGCAGGAAATTATCTATGCATTCTTTCTCTTTCTATTTTACCCCCTTGTTCAAGAACATCAAGGGAGTTTTCTTTGATTATTTCTTTTTTTTTTTTAACCCTTGTACTTCGGTGTATTTTCTCATAGTTGGAAGAGTGGTAAGGGTGGGCAATGGGGGTCAAGTGACTTGCCCAGGGTCACACAGCTGGAAGTGGCTGAGGCCGGGTTTGAACCTAGGAGCTCCTGTCTCTAGGCCTGCCTCTCACTCCACTGAGCTACCCAGCTGCCCCTTTGATTATTTCTTTTAATATGATGTCTTGCTTTTCTTTTCTGGTCATGACTTTCAGGTAGTCCAATAGTTCTCAAATTGTCTCTCCTAGTATCTTTTTTCCAGATCAATAGTTTTTTTAGTGACATATTTCATATTTTATTCTTTTTTTCATTTTTTTATTTCTTTCCTTTTAAATAAAAGTTGATCTTGAGGCTCATCACCAGATTTATAAACATATTAGGAGAGAGAGAGAGAGAGAGAGAGAGAGAGAGAGAGAGAGAGAGAGAGAGAGAGAGAGAGATATTTCAGCCTTAGTAATTCAAGGTAAGATCAGATCCCAGATTTTAGCTGAGGGAGGTTCCCTCCATGTTGCACTGCTGCTTGCTAATTGTCAGCCCAGTGATTCCATCTATTCAAGAGTGGAAGTAAAAAAGGACATTTTCTTTCCTACACTCATCTTCTAAACTCCATTAGCTCCTCCCTCTGTGGTGATATTTTAGCTTGAAGGTCATGCTGATGCCCACAATGCCAGCAAATGCCAGGGGATGTCATGTTGCTTTGTTACACCTATGTTGCTCCATTGGAGTACTCAGGATATGTTCTCTAGGTAATTTATTTCACATAGTTTTATTGTTTCTTGATGTCTCATGAGGTCATTAGCTTCTACTTGCCCAATTCTAATTTTTAAAGAATGAATTTCTTCCATGACATTTTAATCTTCCTTTTACATTTGGTCAATTCTACCTTTTGTGGAAATCTTTTCTTCATTGGATTGTTTTTGCCTACTTTTCCAGTTGACCAATGTTGCTTTTTTAAGCTATTATTTTCATTTTGCATTACTTTCATTTGTTTTTTTCCCATTTTTCTTCTACCTTTTTTATTTGCTTTTTGAATTTCTTTTTGAGCTCTTCTAGACCTATGGCCAATTCCCAGTTTTCTTTGAAGTTTTGCATGTGGTTGCTTGGATTTACTATCAACTCTATGCCTTATTCTTTGTCTCCATCAAAATTTTCTATGGCTAGGTATTTCATTTTTGGTTTGCTTATTTTCCTGGTCTATTTTTTTTGCCTGTGAACTTGGAGTTATGAAAGTTGGTGATTTTGTCTCCTCTGCTGATAGCTTATGAGACTCACCACACTGAGTTATTTTTCCCGGGGCTAGGTCTTCATCGTAGCTCAGGCTTAAAAGAGTGAAGCCCTAGGGACTTTCAGAACTCACTGAGGGCTGGTGCTAGGACTTGTGACTTTAATGGGTGGGTGTGGACTGTGGGGTACTCTGTTGTGTTATAGCCAGGATCCTGGGATCCAGAAGTTCTTCTATTCCCAGACTGAGAACATGACATAGTAGGTGTATGTGTGTGGGGTGGTCAGCCCTCACTCCTCTGTTTGTAGTTTTACTTCTGGTTCCCCCTTAGCCTGTAAAAAATCAACTCTTCCTACCTTTCAAATTGTTTCCCACATGAGAGCCCTCTCTCTCCATCTTGCTGTTGGATTTTTACTCCTCTCATTTTGATATACTTTTTTCTAAACATTTATTAATAATCATTTTTAACATGGTTACATGATTTATGCTCCTACTTTCCCCTTCACCCCCGGCTCTCCCCCCACCCATGGCTGATGCACATTTCCACTGGTTTTGTCACGTGTCCTTGATCAAGACCTATTTCCAAATTGTTGGTAGTTGCATTGGTGTGGTAGTTTCGAGTCCACATCCCCAATCATGTCCACCCCGACCCATGTGTTCAAGCAGTTGCTTTTCTTATATGTTTCCTCTCCTGCAGTCCTTCTTCTGAATGTGGGTAGCATCTTTACCATAAATCCCTCAGAATTGTCCTGGATCATTGCATTGTTGCTGGTACAGAAGCCCATTACATTCGATTTTACCACAGTATGTCAGTCTCTGTGTACAATGTTCTTCTGGCTCTGCTCCTTTCGCTCTGCATCAGTTCCTGCAGGTCTCTCCAGTTTGCCTGGAACTCCTCCAGTTTATTGTTCCTTTTAGCACAATAGTATTCCATCACCCGCATATACCACAGTTTGTTCAGCCATTCCCCAATTGAAGGACATGCCCTCCTTTTCCATTTTGTTGCCACCACAAAAAGCACAGCTATAAATATTTTTGTACAAGTCTGTTTATCTATGATCTCTTTGGGGTACAAACCCAGCAATGGTATGGCTGGATCAAAGGGCAGGCATTCTTTTAAAGATTGGTTTGGAAGGATTCTCAGGATAGTTTCAACTTTTGCTAGTATTAAACCACCACCTTGACTCGATCCCTATGGCTGGAACACCTTTTCTTCCGTACTAGAAGAGAACATTGATGAGCACTAATAATAGTTATCTAGTCATGTCAGAAAAAATTACAAGCATTTATACAGTGTTTTAAGGTTTGAAAAGTTTTTTAGAGGCAGCTGGTGACTTAGTGACCAGAGTACTGGACCTGAAGTCAGGAACACCTGAGTTTAAAACCTGCCTCAGGTTCTTAATAGTTATGTTAACCCAGATACATTACTTAATCTCTCTTAACCTCAGTTTACTCAGTTGAAGAAATGGAGATAATGATAGCACCTACCTTCCAGGGGTTGTCTTAAGCATCAAGTGAGATAATATTTGTAAAGATGGATAGTAGAGTGCCTGGCATAAAATTGATGTTATATAACTGTTTATTTCCTTCCTTTCTATAAATTATATAGCATTTTATGGTTACCACACTGAGAGGTAGGTACTATCATTATCTCCATTTTATAGATGAGGAAACTGAGACAGATAGAAAATATTTGAATTTTCTGGGGTCACATAGCTAGGAATGATCTGAGGCACAGGTTTGAACTCAAGTTTTTTGAGCAATCTAGCTGGTACCTAACCAGAATAAAATAGAGAAGGTCTTCCTGAAATTGTTTCTGTGGCATATGTGTATGAAGACGAGAGTAACCATTTTATTTGGATTATTATCTTATTAATTTTAGTAATTTTATCCTTTTTGTATTTTTTCTCCAGTATAATCATTTTTATTATATTTTAATGGACCATAAATGCCTTATAGTATGCTAACACCAGACCTGAAACACTGAACTGGTCTGAATTATTTCTGACCTATATTAGAGACCCAGGGAATTTCAGTGACTTTCTTCATCTCTTCCTGATTCTTAAAACAAAATGAACAATCTATATTAAAAATTACCAGAAAATAGGGGGCAGCTGGGTAGCTCAGTGGATTGAGAGTCAGGCCTAGAGATGGGAGGTCCTAGGTTCAAATCTGGCCTCAGACATTTCCCAGCTGTGTGACCCTGGGCAAGTCACTTGACCCCCATTGCCCACCTTTACCAATCTTCCACCTATGAGACAATACACAGAAGTTAAGGGTTTAAACAAACAAAAAAAAATTACCAGAAAATGGACAATAAGCCCAGAAATTAAATGCAGGTAGGTAGAGAAGTAGATACAGTGCTAAACCTCAAGTCTAGAAAACCTCAGTTCTTATACTTAAACAATTACTGGCTATGTGACCCTGGTTAAGTCACTTAACCCTCTTTGCCTCAATCTTTTCTTCTGTAAAATGAGCTGAAGAAGGAAATGGAAAACTCTTACAGTATCTTTGCCAAGAAAACCTCAAATGGGGTCATTAAGAGTGACATAGGATTGAAGAGACTCAATAATAAAAAAATCACCTACAATGAAAATTCAACAGTTGTAAGGAGTCTTTAAAGTCCATTGTAATGGTTCTACCTAGTCTTCATTGGCATTCACATTAAAGTAAAACAATTTTGCCTTTTAACCTCTTAAAAGTCTATAATGTGTTCTTCTTCGTGTCCTACTGATGTACACTGTGTACTGATGTACACAGACAGGACAATAGTACAACCGGATGTTGGGATTATACATGTTAAAGGCTATAAACCATTTACTGGAGGGGATCTAGAGATTTTAAAAAGGAGATTCCCCCAGTTCTTCACAAATCCACATAAGGCAATAAAAGAATTCAAACGGGCAGTTAGGCTGTATAATCCTAATTTTGAAGATGTGGAACTCTTATTAACAGAACTATTTACCCCAAGTGAAAAAGCTAAATTTCTTGCAGAGACAAGGAACAATCCCAATTTAGCATCGTGGCCTGAGCAACATCAAGATCTAGAGCTGTCATCTCATGCAAACATGACGTATCTTAGGAGATGCAGGGAGGACTTGGCAGAGGCGATGAGACTTCATGCTAAACGATCAAATGCATGGGGCTCATTTGAAAAGTTAAAGCAGGGGGAGGAGGAACATCAGAGCTTATACCTAGACAGACTGCTGGAAGCTGGAGAGACTATCCTAGGGTTTAGGGATATGACTGCTGAAGACAACATTCAGCATATCAGAAGGCAATTTGTGAAAGGGAGTCAAAATTACATTCAAACATATTTTAGACTGCATTGCCCACAATGGGAGACCATGCCCATTGAAGAATTGAGAAAGACAGCAGCTTATGTCCATGACTCAAAGGATAGTGACTCTAAAACATCTAGAAGCTCTGAAAAAGATTGAGAGATTGCTGAGCTTAAAAAGCAATTGAGGGAAGCTCAGAAAGCCAGGGAGGTGGAAGAAATAAAAAATATGGCTCTGATGTCCACTAATAAAAGGAGCCAAAGCAGGCCTAGGCAATCTAGTGGCAGTGCTAACAACAAAATTATGAGTTAGGAACAAGTTTTAGAAGATCTGTAGGTTGTTACATTTTTGCTTTGGATGTGTTTCAAAGATGTCTGCATTGCATGCTATAGGGATAGTGCAAATTGTTGCAGTTTTGGAATTTCTGTGATAATTTGTTGCATGTATTATGGTGCTTGTATGTTATTCCAAAACCTGTTTTTCCCTTTATATTTTCCTTTGTCCCTCCTTAGATAGGGGTAGATAGTATAGATAAGCAATAGCATAGCAAGACTGTTAAGGGGTCTGGAATAAGACATTTAAGTTTAGTGTACACAGGGTAATTAATGCTACAATATCTTCAGCCTGCAGAATTTCCAGTGGAAATTCCTACTAGAAGAGGGGGAATTTACTGTTGTGTGCAGATGCAAAGCATGGAATCCCTGCAAAAGTACAGGGATAGCCTCACCCAGAATTCCAGGGGACACCCCTGGAGAACTTTGGGTGAGGGGCAGTTGAGAAGGGTTGGGGACAATTAATTTGTGGGAGTGGATGTGAGCAGACACTCTGCTTGCTACTCCTGACTTGGGGTTTCTCCTGAGGTGGCCATTGTAGCATAAGCCAGTGGTTTCTACTCATAGAGTTAGCCTGTTTGTTATTACTATTTTTCATTAATATAATTATATAATTACTTAGTGATTAGAGAGTAAAATATTTATGAATAGCAAGAGAGCCAGTTTCAGTTAAGTGCTTCATCCCCTCTTGTGAAGAGGGGGAAGGGTAGCATCTACTTAGCAGTTCAGGGTTTCCTCTCATTATCCAAAAACCCTCATTTACCCTTTCTAGTTTTCTTTGTTATTACTTAATATAACCTTTACCTTCAAATCTGTGCCTGATAATTATTTGGGAAGATACTCACAATTCAGTCTGTACATTTAGTTTGAATCCTGTTGGCTGCCAGTTTAAGATCTCCTCTGTCCTCAACTGTTAGATAACTAATTTCTATATACTCATCATACTGACCTGTGAGGAATATAAATTTAAGAAAAGGAACATCAATTGGGGTTTCAGCCATAACTGAAACTTACCAGAAGAATCTTATTCCTGTCTTCATTACCAACTGAAGCAGAAGCAGTTAGAGGGGGAGGGGCTTGAGAGCCAGGAGTGTTTAGCCCCCTCCTTTCCTCACTGAAGCCTGTCAATCTCTGGCTCTTGACTTAAAGCTCTATTTGGCCCTGACACATTTATCTGCTTCTCCAAACTATCTGTTATTATCATCATAACTCTTGTCATGACTTGTTCCTCACATTTTGGCTGTAGAGCAGATAAAATATTTTAAAATGAAGAGGTAGCTCACATTTTTGCTTAAGTTTTTTTCAATTTTGGGTTATTTTGTACTTAACAAATATTAACATTTCCTCATCCACAAAATTGAAAAGGAAAAAATGGACAACATATAAATGTTTGTTATTTATAATTTGCTTTTAAAAAAGATAATTTTAAGATCTTAATCTCAAAATAGTCAGGCTTGTCTGTGTCTCTTCATATCTTTTCTTCTATGCATTTTTAAAATGCTTCAATTTTCTCTCCTAATTTTAACATCCCCATTGGTTGTCCTCCAGCCTCCCTCCCTTTAAATACCTTAAAATTAACAAACAAACAAACAAACAAACAAAAAATCTCTTCCTTGTAATAGATAAGTAGGAAATGATATGGATAGAACAATATACCTAGAGTCAGGAAGATGTGAGTTCAAATAAAGCTACAGAATCTTAATAGTTGCATGATCCTACATAAATCTCCAAACTTCTATCTGCCTCAATTTTCACATCTGTATAAAGGGGATAATAAGAGTATCACATACTCTCATGGTCTTTATGAAGATAAAATCATATAATATTTGTAATGCACTTTGAAAACTTTAAGGCACCATATATACGCTAGCTATTATTATTACCAAGTAAGAATAATCAAGGCAAGTCATTTAGAATTTATTGAGCTCTTACTTTAACAAAACAAGTCCACACATTAGCCACATTCAAAACTGTTTATCTGTCTCTCCAATCTTCCATCTGTTTTTAAGATGGAGATGAAACCTCTCTGAGGCTTGGATTAGGACACAAGAACCAAAGAAACAGATACTATGATGATGGTACATAGTGGAGAATGGCAGAGGTTGGAAAGGTGAAGTGTGGAAATGGTGGTTACCATGGAGAAGTATGACTCCTTCCATGTCAGCATCTAACTCAGAGCAAAAATTTACCATTTATAAGACATCACATACTTGATAGAAGCTATAATATGCTTATTAAAACTGGCCTTTTATGACAAGTATCTCAAATTTCCTCAACTGATTTCCATATGGAATAATTTCTAGTTCCCTCCTAACTGTTTTCTTTATATGTTTTCTTAGGGTCTCAAAATATGTTATTCAGACCTAAACATAATATACCAGGCATGGACTTCTTAAAGTGGAGATGTTGGTATTATCACATATCTCCTTTGAAAGATCATGCTTATATTAATGTTGCATTATTTCTTTACCTGCTGTCTCTAACCAGTGGTTTGTAGGTTCTTTAAATTAGGATTATCTGGCCACATTTTTTCTGGAGTACCACTTTTGTCTCTAATTTATTGTAGTTAAATATTTTATTTATATTATATTTATCCTTATTGAATTCTCTACTATTATACTCAACCCATCATTCTATTTGTTAGTGTGGATTGAGATACCAGTTTTGCTACCTAGTATGATAGCTTTCTATCCTAAAAAAATGATTAATTAGGAAGAACATCTAACAAGGATATGGATTGCCATGTAAGGAAGTAAAAATTCTCACCAGATAATTACTGACTATATTATCCTGGGACATAGCCTCTGTTTGCCTCAGTTTCCTTGTTTATAAAATTGAGATAATAATAACACTTGCCTCTCAGGGTTGTTATGAGGATAAACTGAAATAATATTTATAAAACTCTTTAAAAAACCTTAAAGTACTATGTAAATTTTATCTGTTTCTATTAAATGACATAGAATTAACTGAATACTAGAACTTGAGTGCAAAGTTCCCCTCCTGTGCCCTGTGCTATTGTTCTCTAATCCATGTTTCCAAAGTATTTATGCAACTAAGGAGACCTAGAGTATATAGAAATGCCTCCTAATGAGCCACAATAGAGAGAAGGGTCTGACTGAATTTCTGAGTCATGCATGGAAGTAACTGTCAAGACTCCACTCCCATTGGGACTGCTAAGCCTAACATAAATGCAAGTGACACCAGACTCCTTTGCACACCAGGACAAAATTCAAGCTGGATTAATTGTTAAGGTGAGTGATGCATCTTTCTGTAGTTAGAAGAGATTGACCGGAGTTCTTATGGGCATGGTCAAATTACTAATAGGCATAGAGAAAGTGGTAGAGAGTAGATGGGAAAATGGTAGTGATAAGGATAAGAAGACAATAACAGGAAGGAAGAAAGCCTGAAAAGTACTAGAAAACAGTACTTAGAAAGGGAAGGTAGTGATGGAGCCAGGGAAAGAAATAGGGATTGTAAAAAATAATGAAGATGAGTCCCAGAGAAGTGAAATCATTCCATTAATAAATGGTAGATGCAAGATTTAAACTTTTGGTTCCTAAATTCAAGTCCTGTGTTCTTGTAATTACACTACACTGCTTTAAATTATGACCTCTTGTGTCAGAGGGATCACTTAGCTGGTAAATCAGCCAAAACCCTATAAATATATTAATTAAATTATCATAATTAGGATAGCTTTGTGAGATCTTCAGTATGGACACTCATATAGATCACATTTCACAAATGTCTTTTAGTGCTGGCCCATTATTATCCATGCCTTCCTTTATTTCCTCCATACTGGATGTAGACGATATGATGGATTCCCTCCTCTTAGTCTTTTTAAAATAGTTTATGGCAAACCTGAGTTTTTCAGTGAGTGATGACTCACATCATCCATTTCTTACCTTTTGATTTCAACATGTGTAAAGTGTTTGGAAACTTTAAATGTTAACTATTGTTAATACACCTGATGTTTCCCCATCATATATGCTTCTTGCTTTTCCAATGCCTTAGAGTCCTCTAATTTCATCACTATTGGTGTCACCTCCCCTGATTTCAACTGCAGCTTATCCTTGAGAATTGCTGTGGCTAAACATTTCACATCCCTGTAAACAATCTGGATATCTATATAATAGTTTACACAAATAACCATTGTTACTATGTTACATTATAATCACATTATATTTATTTTTTATCATGCTTTATATTATAATCAGTAAAGATGCAATAGTGACTTTTCTGAGGGAACACTTGATTGATTGGACCAGTGATTAGAAAAGATGATAAAGTCCATGGAAGACAGAGCAGGGACAGAGTGGGGACAGAATAGTACAGCCTAGATCTATGCCCACTGTCTTAAGATTTTTCTAGTGTGTGTTAAGGTGCTGCCCCATTTAATAATTAGTAAACCAGGAAAGCTATTTGTATTGAGTCAAATATAAGCATCATTACCCACCTTTGATCTGATTTCCTATTTGACTCAACTCCTATGGAGTCAGAACAGGTCAGTAGGAAAGGGATTAGGATGGGGCCCCAGAATCGTGACAGTGGATGAATATAAAGCTGGACTTTAAAGTTTTATTGCCATTATTTTGTTCAGTTGTTTAGTCATGTCCTACTTTTATGATACCGTTTGAGGTTTTCTTGGCAAAAATACTGAATTAGTTTTCCATTTCCATCTGTAACTCGTTTTACAGATGAGTGACTTGCTCAGGGTCACATAGCTAGTAAACATCTGAAGGCAGATATGAACTCAGGAGGGTGAGTCTGCCTGACTTAAGGCTCAGTACTCATTCACTATATGACCTGTCTTCCATTATTTACATTTTATCCATAACTTTCTTAGGTTTACACAGTTAACAAAGTAGCATTTGCCAATTTCCAAAGCATAACGGCTCTCACTAAAAATTTTAACAACTGACTCTCACCTGCAGGTTTTAGCTGATTCTAGCACACAAGAGACTATTCTTGCTTGTTCTATGGACCTCCACTCATACTAGTTATTGACTTGGGGATTTGCTCTACACCTTTGGCTTTGGCAATGTAGTCCTTCTTATACAGAAATTTCTTGCCGGTGATACTATCAAAGAGCAACATAAAGTGAGATACTTAATTGACTAGTGTTTCTTAGATGGGTAAAGAGCTATGTAACTAAAGAGAAACTATGAATATAATCCTCTGACTTTCACAAATTTTCTGAAATATCCTTGGCCAACTATTGGATTCCCTTAGAATATTATTTTAGTCTACATTAACTTACACTTGCTGACTGTAATAAGGCATTGGAGAAACACCCCAGGATGTCATCAAATCCCTTATTTTCAACCATGTTATTCAATAAGCAGCATAAACTTAACCGAGTCACTTTGGAATTTATTGGATGATTTCAAAGAAAATTAAAAATAGGAAAATATATTATTTTTTGTATTAGTAATTTTCAGTTCTGTCCAATTTTTTCTGACCATATTTTTTTCATTTTTTTTTTGCAAAGATACTGGAGTGATTTCCTATTTCTTTCTCCAGTTCATTTTCTAGATGAGAAAACAGATGCAAAAAAGGATGAAATGACTTGCCCCGGGTCACATAACTAGTAACTATATATGGTCACATTTGAACTCAGGAAGATGAGTCTTCCTGGTTCTAAGTCTGGCATTCTATCCACTATGCCACCTTGCTGTCTGTTTTTTTTTTAAATAGAAATTAGCAAAGTGAAATTACTTAGGGACCTTTGATTGGAATCCTTAAAAAAACAAGTTAAGGCCTATTTCCAAATTGTTGATAGTTGCAAAATTAAAAATTATTAAAGGAAAAAAACAAGATAAGGGAATGTTCTGTCAAATCCTTCATCTATAATAAAAAGCTAAATTCTTCTGTCATATAGTCAATGTATGTGCACTCCAATGGAGTGATACGACCCTGATTTGACAATTTCCAGGATTTTAATTCAGCAACTATTTATTAAATGTTTTTGTAATGAATTTATTTTTATTAGATTATTGAGTAGGTAGAAGTGGATAAAGCATGAAAAAGGATAAGATCATGCATTTGGGGATAAATAATTCACACTACATATTCACAATGAAGGCTTGAACTATTTGCCTCAACCAAATGGGTTCTTTTAAGTTTTTGCCCTAGTATACTGATTTAAGGTTTTAAGGTAAAACCCTCCAAAGTAATACTGGGCATCATCAGGAAAGAGATATTCAACCAATAAGCATTTATTAAGAGTGTCCTATGTGCTGGCCACTATGCTAAAAATTGGTGTGTGCGCTCCTTTATTCTCTGATGACCAACTTCAGTTACTTTGCAAGTTTCTCCCAGGCAAGAAGTTCAAACATTTCCCCCACCATTCCTATCTATGCCTCATACAAATCTAAAACAAAAACAAAACATAATAAAAAAAAACTGTTGTACGAAATGGCTGCTGAGGTCCCATATAACTCTGAATTTCTACAATTCTTTTACTTGGGATTTAATTCCTATTTTTATACTTCTCATCTCTGTGACCTCAGACTTAGCTTCTCTGGGCTTTATATTCTTTAGCAATAAAATGAGGGGTTTGGACCTTGCAAGAAGGTCACATACTATGGTAGAAAGAGATCTTGATTTGGTATTTAAGAGCTTTGGGTTTGAATCTCCATTCATCCAATTACTTCCTGTTTGACTTTGGTCCTTAATTTCTTCATCTGTTCTGTGAAGTGATTATTTAGGGGGCTTGGATCATGTGCATCATAGTGGCAAGAAGTAGGAGTCACAAAGTCATGTGGAGTGTCAGAAAGCTGGACTCCTGGGTTCCCCATCGGAGTGGAGTGTCAATGTGGCAGAGGTAGCACAACATGGCCATGAAGGGGCGAGCATGTTCATTTTTAAATGATTGCAGGAAACCAAGTGGATCTCTTGACTTTCATTCGGGTCTCTGCAATCTCTCTCTCTCTTTCTCTCTCTCTCTCTCTCTCCCTCTCTGATTTGAATTGGGCATCTCTGGCAAGTGGAGGCCTTAATTATTCCCTTTACTAATAACTACTTATAAATCTGGTAATAAGCCTCCAGATCAATTATTATTTGTAACACTGTAAAATTAAAGGATTATTTCTAATATAACATATGATATAATCTCTAAGAAATCCCTTGTAAAGTATTTCCAAAAATTTTCCAAAAAAATAAAAAAAAATTTACTCCCCAAAATACCAACTGCCATCCTATGATCTGCCATATTGTGAAGTGCCTTGAATGAAAAACAAATCAGTTTTCATTTCATCTTAGGAGTAATAGGGAATTGGTGGACTATTTTGATCAAGGAAGTGTCAGTCATATCTGTGCTTTAGAAAAATCACTAAGTTGTATTGAGGATAAATGGAGAAGGGAACGACTTGAGAGAGGTTGATCCATTAGGAGTTAATTGGAGTAGTCCATGTGAAAGGAGATAAAGGACTGAACTAAGATATTGGTTATGTGAGAGGATTAGAAGAAAGAAGACAGACGGTAGGAATGTTGTTGGGGTAGAATCAACAAGACTTAGCAATTGGTTCAATACTGGGGAGAGGGATAAGGTTAAAGAATCAATCTTGTTGCAAGTCAGTGTTACCAACATGATGGTACCCTAGAAAGGAACAGACAAGTAAGGGAGAAGGGACATGTTTATGGGGAAAAATAATAAATTCTATTTTGGTTATGTTATGTTTCAAATGAATTGGAAAGCCAACAAAAACACAAGCACAGAGTAGATGATCATTTTTTTTGTAATATTTTATAAGAGATTCCTATTCACCTATAGAATGGCAATTTGTCATAATTTTTTCCCAATGTCTACCAGAAACATTTGCTAACCAATTTAGCTCCACTTTTGTCTTTTAACAAAACTAAGTTTCTTTTTCTGTTTTTTAAAGGTTAGATCCTTTTGCTTTTTTTGTAGTGGTCACAATCTCTTAACTATGACTACTAACTTTCAGAATTTGCTTGCCTTATATCTATTCATCCTAACACATAGTGAGAAGATTCAATATCTCTCCATTACATAGCTCAAGTCCTTTATTTGATTAACCCTGATCTTTAGTTTCCTGGCTTAGGAACACCTCCAGGCCTCTGGTCATTGCAGAGCAGAAATGTCAGAGCATAAAGTGTGTGTAAGTTCCTTCAGTCTCAATGACCAACTCCATTTATTTTTGAAGTTTCTACCAGGTGATACATTCAAACATTTTCCACTCTCCTCCTGTCTATCTCTCATACAAACCTAGACACAGAGACATAAAAGAAGGTTTCCTCATGTTTGTTTCTTTTTTAAAAAACAGCTTTATAGTATTGTAATAAATGAAAGTATAATTATTAAGTGTAATATTAATAAAATATTGTGGTTTTCATTATAAAATATACTCTCAAGTTAGGAGTTTGTTAGTAGCTCTCAACAATGTAATTTTAATAAAAAATGGACATATATGAAAAAATGAAAATGTAGGAAGGGGACAGAAAATCTCACCTATCTAGAAAAATACCCTAAGCAGAAATCTGAAGCCCACCAAGCCATTTAGCCTGCAGAGCCCTTGAGTGCAAACTGAGAGAGAGAGAGAGAGAGGAGAGAGAGAGAGAGAGAGAGAGAGAGAGAGAGAGAGAGAGAGAGAGAGAGAGAGAACTCTGTCCCACACTTTTTGTCCCCTGTGCCCTGAACCTCCCGCAATATATGCACACGAAAACGGGATGTGGGGTAGGACAAACTTAGGGAGGGGTTTCTATCATTACAATCCCCACTGTGATTCTATTGGGAGATGAGCATGTTGAAATCTCCCAGATCTACATGCCTAGTCTCCCCAATGAATCATTTAAAATAACCAGCTTATGTCTCTTGCAAAAGGTGAATAAAATATTACACTATCTAATGGGAAATTACAATAACTGGAGAAATGAGAGAAATAAAAGAAAAGGCGCATTGACAAAAAGTCAATTAGGGGACAGTCCCCTTTGGCATAAAAGTTTAAAATCAAAATAAACATGTTCATCCTCCTTCAGTTTAATTTACTACATACCAAAGTTCACATGCAGTATATGGTTTCTGCAAGCTTCCCCATGGTGCCTTCTGCAAACAGTTCACTTTCTTGATTCCGGGAGTTAGTGAGCTTCTTTTGCTGAAATTACTCTCAAACAAGAAAAAAAATTAAATCCTGAATTTATGAAAATTATACAGTATAAGTATCACTTTATAGAAAAAAGAGAAATCATTGGTAGGATTTTGTTGTTTTTTGGTTGGTTTTCATGAGCAAGAATATGTTTTTCTCCCAAATCATGCTTTCATGGGTGCTTTATAAAAATGCTTCTAAACCTGGGATATCTCATCTTTTTTAGGCATCAAAGTCCAGGAGTAAGGAGGGTAAGCAGAACATATCTGTTACTTGTTTGTTGTCATGGATAGCACCAACTACACATTCCACCCAACTGTCATCATTTTGAAGGCTATCCCAGGCCTGGAGCAAGTTCAGTTTTGGATCTCCATCCCCTTCTCTTCCATGTATGTGGTGGCACTTGGAGGTAACTCCTTGTTGATCATTCTTATCTGGAAGGAGCACAGTCTTCATGAGCCCATGTATATCTTCCTGGCCATGTTGGCTATGACAGACTTCTTGCTCTGCAACACCATCATGCCCAAGATGCTAGCTCTCCTCTGGTTCCAAGCTGGATCCATTTCTTTCCAGGCCTGTATCACCCAGATGTTTTTTGTCATTTTCATCTTTGTCATGGAGTCAACAGTCCTCCTGGCCATGGCATTTGACCGCTATGTGGCTATCTGCTTCCCATTGAGATATACCATGATCCTGACCCCTTCTGTGATCTGGAAAATAGCAGGATTTTCTCTGGCCAGGGGCTTGGTCATCACTTCCCCTTTTGTTTTCCTTGTTGAGCGGCTGCCATTTTGTGGAAACAACATCATCGTTGATACTTATTGTGAACTGACTAAGATTTCCAGACTAGCCTGTGCAGATATAACTGCCAATAACATTTACACACTAGTGATGTCTTTCTTGTCCACAGGCTTAGATGTCTTTCTCATTTCCATCTCCTATGTGTTTATTCTTCGAGCTGTTTTCAGGCTGCCATCCCGTGATGCCCAGTTAAAGGCTTTGGGCACTTGTAGCTCACACGTGTGTGTCATACTCATGTTTTATCTGCCAGCTTATCTGACAGTGCTAACTAGCCATCTTGGTTGTGGAGTCCTGCTAGCCAATCTTTATGTGGTTGTACCCCCTGCATTGAATCCCATTATATATGGTGTCAGGACCAAGCAGATTCGAGATGTTGTCATATCAAGGCTCTCCCACTTGAGGGGGGAAGGAGTTCAGGAAAACCAAGCAAATTAAGATATTCTGTGTGTATTGCTCTGGACTAGAGATGTTCAAAATGTGTTTTAATTTTTTGTGATTATGGCACCAAAGGTGATTCCTTTCACGTGTTTAATTAATCTTATAGCCTATACCTAAAAACAATTAATGATACGGATCATAGAGAAGTTTTGATAGATGATAGAATTCTCAGCAAAAATGAGACTTACGCTGAGCATCTAACTCAGAAACCTCTAAGAGCTTCCTTTTACCTAACAAAAATCTGTAGCAATCAAGGATCTCTATGATTTGGACTCCAAATTTCTCTTCAATCTGGCATCTCATTCTTTCTATAGTAATTTGAACAAATATAGTGAAACTGGAGGGCTCTCTAGTTTGTTTTTCCATGAATATATGCCACAATCTACTTTTATTATTTGTTTCCACTTTTCTTATCCTTATGTTTAGTATTTGAAGCATTTGCATGTTAACCAATATGGACCACTGATACACAGAATTTTTCCAGTTCAATTTGGCTTGGAGAAGTTACTGCTAGGTATTTTATGTGGTCAAGCAATCAAGCGGACTTTTAATATTGAGCTATGCCAACTCACAGCAAACAGAGCCTTATTAGACTTTCAACATTTATAATTTCTCCAAATTCACAATTTATCCTGAGGTGTGACATTCATTTTCCAAAAGTCATAATTCCAAATAGCTCAACCTATGTGCCAGGCACTGTGCTACTGTATACCAAAGATACAAGAAAAAACAAAATGGGTCCTTCAATTAGATGCCTATATTTTATCTAGAGAAATAATGTACATTTATAAATATGCAAAAACATAAACATCAAATAAAAGGTAATTTCAAATAAAATTGGCACTCACAGTTGGAGGAAATAAGGAAAGGAGAAGTAATAATTGAACTGAATTTAGAAGGGAAGATGGGAGAGGGGGAAGAGAGAGAGGAAGGGAGAGACAGAGAGACATAGGCAAACTCAGAGGTAGAAAGAGATACAGAGACAGAGTCATAGAAAAATCAGGTATAGAGACAGAGAGAAAGGGAAGGAGGATAGATAAGAGAATGAGAGAGATTAAGAGTGAGAAAAACAGAGACAGAGAACAACATAGTGAGAAACAGAGACAGTAAGAGAGAAATCTGAGAAGTGACTTTTGTGTTCCAGCCATTTCAGGTACTCCATTGATTGCCAAATATAAGAAAAAGTAAGAGGAAAATAAATGAGCAAATGCTAAAAAACTGGACTCTATCTCTGTTGGAAATCATATTCCTTTATCATTGGCTTGAATGAAGGCATAGATACAGTTTGATACAATACAATTAAATCCAATTTCATTCTATTCTAGCAACATTTATTGAGAATTTTTCAAATTAAGAGATCTATCATACCCTACCTGTTTATTCTATCCTAGGTTCCTTGACATCTTCCTCCTCAGTATCTTTAATTTTCATAATCCTCAAATGGTATATTTCCCAGTCTCCTCAGCATCTTTCTTTGAAAAGCTTAAGGGTTGTCACTAGACTTCCTAAGAAAAGACACTCAGAATTGAACATACCACTCTTGATTGAGCCTGAACAGTACAGAGAGAAGCTGGCTTTTCATTTCCTCTTTTGGACTCTAACCTTCTATTTATGCAGCTTAAAATTTCACTGATTTATTTACATGCCATGCTGTTGATTCACATTGAACTTGTGGTACACTAAAAATCTAAGGACTTTTACAAATGAAAAATCTACATCTAGATAAATCTCTCATTCTATACTTGTATAACTGAATTTCTGAAACCACACTTCTCTAGACAACATTACATTAGATATGTTGCTATTATCTGTTAAGATGTAGGACTCTTGAAGGCAGAGACCATATTGTTTTTTTTTAGTTTTGTATTTCCAACTATTGCCACATGAAGATAACCTAATGCCTTTTAATTCATTCATCTAAGTCTTTAAATTTTCTCTTTTTTCATTTTATTAGATTCAATCTACCATTCTACTCTTGATTTCTTTTGGATTGCCAATCTACTGTCCAACATTTGGCTAACCCTGCTAAGTGAATTAATACAAATTGTAATAACTTCTCCGCCCTCACCAGTCAAGATGAACAATAATAAAATGGGTTGTCTTATGAGTCTGCTTCAAGTAGTAGCCAAAATAACATTTTTTAGATTTTTTTTGGGGGGGGAGATGTTTCTAATTCTTTTCTCATAATAAAATCCTAATTTCTGTGAACTATGATTTCTTTTAACACTGATGTGATGTGATAGAACTACTGCATCATGTTAGAGCACATGACTATGATTCATCCCATATGTTCCCAAGGGACCTACTCAGTTGGCGGAAAACATTGAGGACAACCCCTCTTGAGGAATAAGAGTGTTAAAAGCTCTGACTTCACTTCTAGCTTGAGGAAGGAGGTGGCTGTTGAAACTTCATCCACTTTGGGAAATATTGGCCATGAGATAAAAACACCAGAGAAACTGACCCTCATTGTGACTTATAATATCACCAAAAAGACAAGATTCCCTTGGCTACCATCAAGGTCAGTGAAACCATTGTCTGAAGAGAGGAGTTGGAGATTGGACTCATGATGGAGAGAGATGAGGCTTTGAAAAATGTTTTAAAAAGAGAATAGAAAAAGAATGATGCAATGGTTATGAAGAGAGAGCAGTGGTAGTGGGATTAGGGAGACGTTGTCACATATTGAATAAGCATAAGAAAAGGGGAAGAAATATAGCACTGCATAAGGGAAGAGCCTGATTGAATTGAGGAAACATTGATGGGTATGTGGTGACAATAATGTCACTAGAGAGACACTCATGGGATGAAGTGATAATGAAAAAAATTTGAGATGGATGGGAATGAGAAGATAATAAGGATATAAGTATTGGGAAATTTTTTTTAATATGGAGGGAGTAATATAGTAGAAGAAATAAAAAATATGGTATAGTGTTAAGGATAGAAGAGAATGAAAGAAATTAAAGATAGTAAGGAGGCTGTGGTGACAATGATGAGAGCAACAAGAGTGATGGAGGTGATGAAATTTTAAAAAATAGGAGAGTGTTGAGATTAAGGAGATATGAAAAATATTGAGAGGGGGCAGCTGGGTGGAATGAGAGCCAGGCCTAGAGATGGGAGATCCTAGGTTCAAATCTGACTTCAGCCACTTCTCAGCTGTGTGACCCTGGGCAAGTCATTTAACCCCTTTGCCTACCCTTACCAGTCTTCTGCCTTGGAGCCAAAACACAGTATTGACTCCAAGATGGAAGGTAAGGGTTTAAAAAAATATTGAGAATACAGTAATAGGTAGAAGCAAAAGTACTGAGGATAGGAAATGGTGATTTCAATGAGGAGAAAGAAATAAGCAGAAGGATCCAGTGATGGGGATGCATTTGGAGAGACAGAATAAAATGATGGTTCTAGCTTAGAGAATAAATTATATTGGTAGGCAGTCAGGAAGATGAGAAAACAATAATATGAATACTGAACTCATTCACTTAATAATAAATTGATCAACAATATCTTGAATACCAACTAAGTACCAGGTCGTATACATTATAGTTTTGAGGAAGAACGAATATAAGTAATTTAAGACACAGATCCCACTGTCCCAAAATTTACAAACTGAAAAGGTAGGAAGAGGCTAGCTTGTGAGGGGCTTTTAAAAACCAAATAAAAGGAGGCAGCCAAATGGCTTAGAGGATCAAGTACCAGACCAAGAAATACGAAGTCCTGGGTTCAAATCTGGCCTCAGACACTTCCTAGCTGTGTGACCCTGATCAAGTTGCTTAAGCCCCATTGTCTAGCCCTTCTTGGACTTCTGTCCATGCTTCTGTCTTGGAACCAATACATGGTGTTGATTCTAAGATGAAAGTTAAGGGTATAAAAAATAAAACAAACATAAGACTTCATATATGAACCTGGAGGCAAAAGGCAACCACTAGTTTATTGAATATGAGAGGTGATAAGGTCAGACTAGTGTTTTAGAAAGAGCAATTGGACAACAGAATAGAGGATGGACTAGAGTGGGGAAGAGACTTAAGAAGAGAGACCGGCCAACTAATAAACTATTTCAATAGTTTAGGCATGGACAAATTATGTTAGAAAATATTTTCAGTTCTTCATAGAATTCTTTCTACTTCAGGTTGCCTCCATATTTGTTTTTAGGCTTGAGTTTTGTGACCACATGTAGACATCTGTTGTTTGTTCCCCACATTAGGAGATGGCCAGCATTGACAAACATGAGGTTTGTCTCAGTCTTAGATATTTATTCTCTACCAATTGCCCATAACCCTCTTTGTAATGCAACTGTCTCACCAGCAATACGTCCAGACACCAGAATGGCTTCAGCAGTGAACAATCATGACCAATTAATTAGTTCAATTTTCCTTTAGTAGTGAATATGTATATGTAATCTACTGCAGCTTTCACAGATTCACTCACAAATAAATCATTGTCTTGATAATTTTGAAACTTTGGGATTGCTTTGTCTTATTGGTCATAAAGTTTGTCTGTGACACTTTGAATTTTCTAAGTAAAACGAACAACATGTTTCAGTTTAGGTATCATATTATATATTTTGTATTTTCAAGTATTGGACATGATATAAGGAAAAAGAACTGAGTTACCCTAAGATCAGTTGGACTGTTCAGTCATAGCTTCTAGACAAAAATAAAGAATAGTAATAAGTATTTATGTACAATGATGAATATATGTCCATTTAGAGGTAAGTCTGAATCTCCATAAACAGTACAAGTGCCTCTTCCTACATATTGCCTCTGTGACCTAATACAAGTCATTGAATATCTCTGGGTTTCTGATTGTTCATCTATAATATGAAGAGATAACATGTGGCATGTTTCTCAACATTAAATCTATAATGATCTCAAGAGTAAGGGGAGTAGTTAAATAATTATGGGCTGGTTAATGAGACCTAGAGTATAAAGATGAACTATATTTTCTGAATGACCCAAAACCATGCCAATGTGTTGAGACTATAAGAAAAAAATCTAGACATTTGGAATGAATGCTTGAGATATTGTCACTACCCTAAAAAAGGGGACTGGAAAACTATGTAACATGTTTGCATTTTTGCTTCCTTTAAGACATTGACTTGATGGCAGGTGTATTTTGGAGCCAGCTTGAACTTGTTCACAGAGTTGATTGTTAATTTCCCATACAAGTTTCCTCAGAAATTGCTAAATGTTATAAAACCAAGTTTGATTTATTATTTGCTGATTGTTTAGACTTAAGAAAGTGATGATAAAATGTTAACAATGCAGAATGAATTCAACATTTCCCAGCATGTCCTTATTTGATATATTGCTGAGTTCAAAAGTGAACTAACAGAATTCTGAGAGGTAGAAGCAAAACAGAAAAAATACCCTGTACTCCTCTACAAGACATCCCAGTGTATTCTCCTTCAGGAACATGTAAATCTAACTCTGGGCCATCTTTGAAGGACTAGAGCGGGGTTGGTGAACCTATGGCATGGGTGCCAAAGATGGCACACAGAGCACTCTCTGTGGGCACATGGCTATCCTCTCTCCCACACCCCTGGAGTTTGTTACTAGAAAGGCAGAAGGACTCAGGCAGAGCTGCTCCCCTCCCCCTCTCCACCATGCCTGACTATATTTTTTAACATCCCCCGCCCCTCTGCCCAGCAGCCCAATGGGAGTGCACAGTGGGTAAGGTTGGTGGCTCACAGGTGGCAGAGCTAGAGGAGAGCAAAGTGCTGGGACTGCTCTCTTCCTCTCTCTATATTCACTAAGTAAACTCCTCACTCACCCATCCCTCCATCCAGCAGCACAATGGGAGTGCTTTCTTCCTCCTTGTGTGGGGTAAAGGGGGCAGGGTGTACCCAGCATGGGGGGACAGGAGCACCACATGTGGTCTCTGGGGGGGCAGGCATGGCACATAATCTAGGGGTAGATTGGGGGTGGGACCTGGTACTCCATTTCTAAAAGATTCACCATCACTGGGTTAGTGAATCCGTGTTACCTTTCTATGGCTCTTTAGGAATGGAATATTCAACAGGGAAGTTCTAGCACACAGGCAAAAAGATGTCAAAAAACTAGTGTGACTGATGTCTGCAGGGAGTAGATATGGGAGCAATCCACAGAACTTATGGACAATAACTAGACCTCAAAGAGGAATCATTAGTAGATATATGTCAACTTAGAGAAATGTCTGTACTATAGATCTTTGAGATTAAGTGCCCTTTTTTATGTGCAATTATACATTTTTATCCACTTATCAAATTCAGAGATGATGCAATACAGGGAGAGAGGGTGGTTGTGTTGGGTGACTTCATTCAATTAGATTAAATTTAATAGAGGGTGGGATAGCTAGGGGGATCAATGGATTGAGAGCCAGGGATAGAAATGTGAAGTACTAGGTCCAAATATGACCTCAGACACTTCCTAAGTGTGTGAACTGGAGCAAGTCTCTTAACGGCCATTGACTAGTCCTTGTGCTCTTCTGCCTTGGAACCAATACACAGCGTTCATTCTAAGACAGAAAGTAAGGGTTTAAAAAATAAAATAAAATAAAGAACAAAATATCACTTGACTTTTAAAAAATTCAAATGCATTTAGCACTTAGGAGGTAAGAGTCTCAAGATATTCAACTGAAGACTGGATTATCAGATGCTGATAATGGAAAGTTGTATTTTTGCTCAGGCATAAGTTGAACATGACTTCTGAAGTTATTTTCAACTCTGGAAATCTGTCATTCTTTGTTCCCTTTCTTTTAACCTAAAGAGAAGTGGTTTTTTGTTTTTGTTTTACAGCATCTTGCCTAAATACTTACAATTTTAAATTACAAATTAAAAAATATTTTTGAAGCATTAATACTGTTATTGCATCATACAGGAACTAATACTAATAGCAAAAATTGTTCTGTTTTGTTACAAAATAAGACAGTAGGAAAAGGGATAGATAGATTTATTTTTAAGCCATTATTTTCTTAGTAAATAGGTTTATATGACTTATCCAAGATCACAAGGCTAGAAATTGTCAGAGGCCAGATTTGAACCCAGGTCCTCTCTATCCCAGGTCTAGTGCCACTTAGCTGCCCCGAAAGGGATGGATTTATAGTTAGAGGGAATGAATTCAACTCCTAGCTCTGCTATTACCTGTTTGATCTCATCCAAGTCATTGGATTTCCGGTTCCTCATGTCTAAAATAATGAGTTAGATTAAATAACCTTAAAGGTACCTCTCAGTTCTAAAACTATAATCATCCCCAGAATGATGTGACATAGGGGAATAACTAAATGATTATGAGTGGTTTTTTCCCCTTCTTTATAGGTGAACAAGCAAAAGAAGAAAGAGGAAAGAACTAACTATATCCTCATATCCATGGCTATAACCAACCAAACCACTTTCCACCCAGCTTTCATCATTTTGATGGGCATCCCAGGCTTAGAGAAGCTACAATTCTGGATCTCCATCCCTTTTTGCTCTATGTATTTAGTATCACTTGTGGGCAACTCCTTGCTGACCTTTCTGATCTGCCTGGAACACAGTCTCCATGAGCCCATGTATCTCTTCCTGGCCATGTTGGCTATGACAGACTTCTTGCTCTCTAATACCATCATGCCAAAGATGCTTTCTCTTTTCTGGTTCCAGGCTAGGAACATTTCTTTCCAGGCTTGCATCACCCAGATATTCTTTGTCATTTTCATTTTTATCATAGAATCAACAGTCCTTCTGGCCATGGCATTTGACCGCTACGTGGCCATCTGCTTTCCATTGAGATATACGATGATCTTGAAGCCTTCTGTGATCAGGAACATTGGAGCATTTTCTGTGGCCAGAGCCCTCCTCTTCACATCCCCTTTTGTTTTCCTAGTCGAGCGGCTGCCATTCTGTGGAAATAACATCATTGCTGATACTTATTGTGAACAAACTAAGGTTTCCAGACTGGCCTGTGCAGATATAACTGCCAACAATATTTACACTCTGGTGATATCATTTCTGTCTACAGGCTTAGATGTCTTTCTCATTTCTATCTCTTATATGTTTATTCTTCAAGCTGTCTTTAGACTCCCATCCCGTGATGCCCAGTTGAAAGCTCTGGGCACTTGCAGCTCCCATCTGTGTGTCATCCTCATGTTCTACCTGCCAGCCTACCTGACAGTGCTGATCAGCCGCCTAGGCTGTGGGGTCCTGCTAGCCAATCTTTATGTGGTTGTGCCCCCTGCATTGAACCCCATTATTTATGGTGTGAGGACCAAGCAAATCCGGGATATTATCACATCCAGACTCTCTAGGCTGGGTTTACATTGCTAAGCTAACATTTTCCTGGAAAATGATGCAGCTTGACATATTCTATGTGAGTCAATGTAAATTAGAAATAATGAATATTTCAACTGAAGTGGTGATTGTAGATTGAAAGAATTTCCTCTCGTGTATATAAATGCTCTAAACTACTTTGTATATTTGATCCTCACAGAATCTAATGTAATAACATTTCAATTATACTTAATGATTCCAGAATTAAAAAATATAATATTCAGTACTCTTAGTATTCCCATTTTGCAGATGAACAATCTAAGGCCAAAGGAAGTTAACTGCCTTGCCCAGGATCATGTGGTTTGTAAGTGACTGAGACAGGATTCAAACTCATATTTTCCTAACTTCAAGTACTTCACTATCCACTGTGACACTCAGCCTCAATTAGAATTATACTTTGTGTAAAATAAGCACTATTTATTATAAACTCAATTGTCTACTCAGAAATGTTTCAATTTCTGAGTGGTCTGGGAAGTACTCGAAGTATCTAAAGAAGTCTCCAAGTGGCAGTCTTGTATATGGGAATGTCAAGCTACCCAGGTTATTTGAATAAAATCATAAGCAAGACGGGAGTGTGTCCAATTAACATTCAAAGCTTCAGAGCGGAGAATCTACTTCTAAAAGTTTGTAATGAAGGATACAGATTTGATTTCATTTATATCATGATTATATCAACATACAATACTTTAATCTACAAGAGCATTCATGGAAGTTCTTGGCAGAGGAAAGGAGAAAGGATTTTCTGAGATCTTCCATCAACTCATAGTCATTAGTTTTTCCTGTGTTATATAGAAGAGAAGAGGTCTCTGGGGACCTTTCCCTACATTTCTGTGTCTCTACATTTCAGAAGTAGGCATGAAAAATTGTCTGCTGTGGAAAAGAAAGCCACAAAGTTCAAGAAAGAAGAAAGAAGAAAAGGAATAGGCATATATTTTAGATGGCAAATCTCAAGTCCCTACTGGAAAGTGACTCCTTTTCTATCTTTTAATCCTGGTAATTTCCTGTTACAGATAATGATGAGAAATAATAATAGCTGAAACTTATATGGTTATATAATCTGTTATCACAATATTATGTCATATATGCTATTATGTCACTAAATTATATAGAAATGCTTACTGAGGTCATTTTGTATAACATTAACATAATATATTATTATATAAAACTTTCAACACTCCTTTATAAACATCATATAATTTTTGTCATGAAATTTTCTTATGTATTGAAGGTACTTATGGGGGAAATGGAATATAGTTTATAAATCACTGTATATGGAGCCAGGAAGACCTGGATTTCAATCCTGAATCAAATACTTTCTGGCTGCATGATTTAGAAATGTCATTTAATCTCTCTTGGACTCAGTTTCCCCATCTATAAAATAAGGACATATTACATGTGTCATATATTTGTTTTGAAAATCAAATGAGGTAATACATGTGCTTTGCAAAACAGAATATTATATAAATATTTACTATATATGCACACAATAATTGTATATTATATTCATTTTCTATATGACAAGATTAAAGTTCAGAGTAGGTAAATGATTCCCTGTAGTCACACAGCACAAAGATGGACTTTGAATTTTTCAAGTCTAACACTTTATCCCCTGTATCTATTTGCTTTTCAGGTTATTTTTAAGTTCCAAGATCATGATTCTTTCTGACCTTCACTGCCATGAGAATGGACATATTCATTTTTATGGGAATCAAAATATCTTGAGTGTTCCTATCTTATTTCTTTTGGAGTAGAGCATTAGTGAGCCACACATTCATTTTTATTTTTTGGGCATAGGCCAGTGATGGCAAAGCTTTTAGAGATCGAGTATCCAAATTGCAAGCCTCACACTGCATGTGAGCCCCCTGCCTTACCCAGTCAGGGGAGGGAGGAAGCCGTTCCATTGGGCTGCTGAGCAAAGGAGCAAGTGATGAGAGAAATATCCTCAGGTAAGCATGGAGAGGAGGAAGCCCTATCTGTCATGTTCTAGCACATGTGCCATAGGTTCACCAACACAGGTAGGGCCCATGAGTTTCAACCACTTCCTCATTCCTCACTTTTTTTCTACCTCAGAGGAATTTACAGAATGGAACAAAGGCACATGGGTGTTGAGAGCTTCAGGAGTCACAAAAGATCACAACATGTGTCTATATCTCATAGCAAACTCCAGATATATGTCACCTCAAAATAAGAAGATTTTTCCATAGGGAATCTTCCATAGGCCATTTTCTAATATTCTCTGTCCAAGAACCCACAGCTTTTCAATTGTTGGCCAATTCGGATGATTTATAATTCATCTTTTTCCTCCAAAAATGGAAAAAATATTGATTAACTATTGACTAAATGATTCATCTGCTTGTTTATTAATATACAGATATAAACTTGAAAGGAGAACTCTATTGACAGTGCCAGTTCTCTGATATGAGATCTGTTTTGCTTAAGAGTTTTATCAAATGATAGGATAAAATATGATCATATTTCTCCTGTAGAAGATAAAACATAGATATATTCCCATTGAATAAACACTTATTAATTCAATTATATTTGATAAAGATTTATTAAGCCCCTGCTACATACTAAAACAAAATAAAAATAGTTTGATCTCTAGCAGTTTATCTTCTACTGGTAGGGATGTAGGGGATACAATTTTATACAAAAAAGCAAGTTTAACATAATTGTAGTAGGAAGTATGCTCATTAGTGGGATCTGAAACATTTTCTCTTAGTTGGTGGTACATGATGAACCTTGAAAGAAGCAATAATTCTAAGGGATGAGGGTGAGGAAGAAATTTATCCAGTCTCTGATGAAGTCTATATGAAGGCATAATGAGAGATAGAAAGTCAAGTTCAAGGAAAAGAAAATGGGATTGTTTGGCTGGATTACAGAGTGCATGAGGACGAATAATGAGAAATGAATGGGAGGATAACAGAAACAAACTGTAAAAAGTTTTAAATTCCAAGTTGAGTAGTTCCTATCTTATCACAGATACTATAGAAGCCATTGAAGAGTATTGAACATAAGTGATGTATTCAGATCTATGTGTAGTAGCTACTGAGAAAATAAATCAAAGAATATATATTAAAAGCAGAGGGTCAAATCAAGGTCCTTTGAATACTTAAGGGTAGCATTGTTCCCTCCTCCCCCTTTTCAAATCTCATCTGTTCTCCACATTATCCACAGTCTCTTTAACAAATTCTAATATCTATTTTGTTTCTTTACCATTCTATTAACCTTTCTTTAGAGAACTTCTAGTTTATTACTGTCCTAAAAGTTGGCAACCAAAATCAACCACAGTATTCTAGATATAGTCTAACTAGGAAAGAAAATGTGAGAATCATTGTCTTTCTCATTTTAGTATTATACTTCCCTTTTTTAAAACCCTTACCTTCTAATTGTACAAAAAAATCAAACCATTCCCCAACTGATAAAGAGGCAAGTGACATGAATAGGCAATTTTCAGGTAAAGGAATCAAAACTATCAATGACCACATGGAAAAGTGTTCTAAATCTCTTATAATCAAAGAAATGCAAATCAAAGCAACTTTGAGGTACCACCTCACATCTAGCAGATTAGCTAACATGACAGCAAAGGAAAGTAATAAATGTTGGAGGGGATGTGGCAAAATTGGGACCTTAATGCATTGCTGGTGGAGTTGGGAAATGATCCAACCATTCTGGATGGCAATTTGGAAATATGTCCAAAGGGCATTAAAATATTGTCTTCCCTTTGATCCAGCCACACCACTGCTGGGTTTTTACCCCAAAGAGATCATAAGGAAAAAGACTTGTACAAAATTATTTATAGCTATGCTCTTTGCGGTGGCAAAAAAAAATGGAAAATGAGGGGATGCCCTTCAATTGGAGAATGGCTGAACAAATTGTGGTATATGCTGGTGATGGAATACTATTGTACTCAAAGGAATAATGAACTGGAGCAATTCCATGTGAACTGGAATGACCTCCAGTGTGAAAGGAGCAGAATCAGGAGAACGTAATAACCAGAGACAGATACACTGTGGCACAATTGATTGTAATGGACTTCTCTATTAGCAGCAATGCAATGGTCCAGGACATTTCTGAGGGACTTATGAGAAAGAACTCTGTCCACATCCAGAGAAAGAACTGAGGGAGTAGAAACACAGAAGAAAAATAAGTGCTTGATCATATGGGTCAATGGGTATATAATTGGGGATGTAGATGCTAAATGATCACACTAATGCAAATATTAATAATATGGAAATAGGTCTTGACCAATGACACATGTAAAACCCAATGGAATTACTCATTGGCTATTGGCCAGGGAGAGAAGGGGAGAGAAAAAAAAACATGAAACATGGAACCATGGAAAAATATTCTAAATCAATTAATTAAAGAAAGTTTTTCAATTAAAAAAAATCTTACCTTCTGCCTTATAATCAATACTAAGTACTTGTTCCAAGGCAGAAGAGTGGTAAGGACCAGGCAAAGGGGGTTAAGTGACGCTCTGTATCACACAGCTGGGAAGTGTCTGAAGCCATATTTGAACCTAGGACCTCCCATCTGTAGGCCTTATTATAATTCTTGTCATGCAGTCTAAATTTTCATTGTTGGGTTTTTTTTGGTTTCCATATTACATTATTGATTGACATTAGACTTGCAGTTTGCTAAAACCCAGATATTTTTCACATGAATGGTTTATACTCACATCTTCACTGAACAATATTTTATTAGGGGAACTTTTCAATAAAGATATAGGATTCTACATTTATCCCTATCATCTGGCACCTTATTAAATTCAGTTCATAATTCTAGGTTATTATGCCATTGGGTTTTTTGTCTAGATTCTGTCACAAAAAATGACTTTATTGCATCTGAAAGAGTGAGCAAATGACAGAATATTCAAAAAACAGAAATGTCAAAGGTTGGGAACACCTCAATAACTTGTGATTTCTCCACACCTGGAGATTATAAATATGTGGTCAAATAAATTCTTGTTGGGTTTGTTATAGAGAGGATTCAATTTTAATTGGCATATCATGTCCCATTAAATTTGTCAAATGAACAACAGATTGTTCATCATAATATTTAATGTAATAGAAATAGCCAATTCACGTATAATTAATCTCAATTTTACCTTTCTGTACTGTTTACAAAATCCCCATCTAGCTGAGAGTACATTTTGAGAAAATTTCATCTCCCCACACCCAAATAACAAGAGAGAAAAGAGTTAATTGTCCTGATTTCACTTCTTTTGAATGAGATGTGGGAGTGGCTATGAAATTCATCCCCATAGGAAATGTTTAGCATGAGCTCTTAATATAAGTGACACACAGCCTCATTGTCTTTTATACCAGAGATCCTGTCACTATAACCAAGATAAAGTTACCACACCAATTTTTCAGGTGAGTATCCAACTTTCTGAAGAGTAAAGAGAAAGACTTCTAATGGGGATGAATGAGTCAAAGACACATATAAAGAGGATATGATAAGAAGGAGAAAAGGATAATGAAGAAAGGAAGGGAAAATCTTGGTATGGGGAAGAGTTCAGGAGAAACAATGAGAAGATAAAGAACATTTTAGAGACAGTGATGAGAATAACATAATTTCTGGGCATAGGAATATTTTAACAGATTGGAAAGAATTGTGGGGGGATTGAAAGAGACTGAAACAGGAAAATATTTATTGCATTGTGATGATAATAGTAGGATGTGTTGAGATAGTGATGGGAATGTAAAAACAGGTGGCAATGAGTTGAGAGAAAGTATGGGGAGAGATAAATGAGGTGAGTTAGGAAGAATAAAAAGACAATAATTGTGCTGGGCAGAGAAATATAACGACCAATCAATTCATAGTCAATGTATCAACAAGTAGGACACTGGAATGTGCTAAATGCTATTCCCTGTACTAGTTGTTGGAAGGGGGAGAAACATAGCAATATAAAGATACTTCCCCTCTCTCAGAACTTACAGTCTAAGTGAGGTAATTTGCAGCCATATGAACTGAAAAATAAGCAATATTTTGATACAGATGAATCCATTATCTCATTTTTGTGTCTACTCTTTGCACTGTGGCAGATTATATGTCATTAATACCCACTTTTGCTATGCACAGCAAGCAAATTTTTCTCTCATAAATCCCCCAGAGGGAGAGTGGGGGAAAAAGTCACCCAACTGGGAGAGTACTTCTAGGTCTTCAATTGGCCCATGGAAAATAGCACAATACTTGAGCTATCTACCTTTCCCTCTACCTCATTCAATGATTGACCTATATATTATTCCAAATATTAATAAAAAAGAAATTATTAATGTCCACTAAGTGGCTGTGTGGAGATGTTCCCAAAAATACAATGAAGCATTCCTTTTTGTAAATAAACTTGCATGCTATTTGAGGAAACAATATATACAATTATAAGAAGTTACAAACTATAAACAAAAATATTTAAAGCAATTTTTGAATGAGGAATTAGTAGCTATAGAAACAGGAAATGCATTAGATAGTAAATGGTATCTGAAATGAGTTTTGAAGGAACTAAGAACTAGTAAGAGGCAAAAGTGGAATAAAATTAATTCCAGACATTAGGGATATAATGGATGAGAACTGTAAGAAGATCTGACTGACTAGGCTAAAATTGTTCATGCACTAAAGATGTAATAAATTGATTCTTTGGAATCAAGATGTGAGGAGCTTTTAATGCTAAATAGAAGATTTTGCATTCAATCTTAGAAACCTTTTTAGTAAGGAAATAATAGTATCAGACATGTGCTTTAATAAAATTACTTAGGTACATGTCTGTGTGTGTTTATGCATTATTTAGCCATATGCATATATTGCTTAATCCTAAATACATTTTACATATATAATAGTATAAAAGCACAGATCTGATAATGTTATATAAACAAGAAGCAATATATGTATATATACATACATATATTAACAAGAGGTAAAGAATTATCTGATGATGATGATGATGATGATGATTATAGCTTTTCAGGTTTGCAGGGTACTTTGCATGTTACATCTTTTAATGAACTAGGTAAATTAATTGTTATTACTATCCCTATTTTGTGGGCAGGGAAACTGAGGCATAGAGAAGTTAAGTGGGTTATTTAAAGTGATGCAGCTAGTATCTGAAGCAAGATTAAAAATCAGTTTTTCCTCATCCTAGACACACTTTATCCTTTATGTCAACCAGCATCCATAGAAGCTAGCTAGTTTTTGGTATATAAATCCACAGCTTTTTATTTAAACCCACTTTTCTTCCCACTACATGAAGTATGAGACTTGTGCCTACACAAAGGGACTTAATACTTGCGACTTGCCTTATCACATAGCTAGCATCCACTGTCTTGGTGACTTGTTCTCTGATTTTTGCTTGGGAAATCTAGTCTTCTTTCACTATTCTCTTTGTGAACAAGCATATAATTAATGAGCTGTTCTCTCCTCTCCTAATGATTATACCATAAAGTACCAGGACTTCTTCAGTGGGAAAAAATCCCCAATTAATTCCCTGTATTTTTTTGAGGATACAAATAAGTACCCAAAGAAAAACTGTGGATTTAATATACTACAACATTCATCGACAGGTGTTGCTCAATCTTAGTATCTCTTCTATAATTACTTTTTGTCATAAGGCAATTTATACACATTTGTATTTTATGAGTGTATTTGGCAAAAAGGAATTGAATAAACAGAATGTTGAATTTGTCTAAGTCATGAATTTAAGAAGATAGTTTTTTATTAAATAACTTCACATATGAAAAGGAAAAGCATTTGAGTTACTGTGAGCATGGTTGGTGATTTAGTTATAGCTTTGAGAAAGGGAATTTTTTGAAGCAAAGAATTTCTAACCTGGAGAGGACCCCTGTGGTCAAAATTGCACAAGAAAGAAAGGCAAGATCATGCACTGGATGAGTAAGGAAGATCTGAATTCATATTCAAATTCATATGCTTAGTAGTTTGTCATTTTGGAAAAATCACTCACCCTCTGTTTGACTGAGTTTTTTCAACTGTAAAATGGGGATCATAACAGCACCTTCCTCACAGGGTTTTAGTGAGAATGGAATGATTATGTCCCATAATTCATGTCCGAAAAGTGGTCATCTGCTGGTTCAAAAGGAACACCATCCTTAAAAAGGGGAATCTATGCTCTTCTGACCCTAATTCCTAAATCATCCCATCTAAATTTTGGTCAATTCTAATAACTGGAAATAATTTCTTTAGATCATACTACTGCAGATATGAATAACATAGAAATAGGTTTTGAAGAATGATATATGAATAACCCAGTGGAAATGCTTGTCAGATTCCAGAGCGGGGAAGAAAGAGCAGGATGAGAATCATGAATTATGGAAACATGAAAAAATATTCTAATTAAAAAGGAAAAAAATAAATAATTTTTTACATTAAACCTGATTAGTAACTTCTACCAATTTCTTCTAGATCTGTCCCCTAGTCACAACTCCTAACAAATGTAATTATTATTAAATCTGAAAGACATTCAAATATTTGTTAATAGCTATTGTATTTCTTACCTCTACCTCCCTCACTTGTCCACTGAAAAACAAAGCACAGAAATAACCATTCATTTTTCTGGATGTAGGTAAGAAATTATGAAATTTCATGAATTTCCATATTAGTATTGAGAGACTCTTATGGGTAATAAGGAAAACCATTTAGTGAAATCTATCACCTGCCAATGAAATCAAACTTCTCTGGTCATGAAGAGTCAAGATAAGAGGAAGAAATAAAAGATTGTTTTATGAATGGGTTGTTGAAAATATGAGATCAGTGGGTAAAGTCAAATTCAAGATCACCCATTCTGGAATAATCCAAATTATACATTTGAATTGGTTAACTTACATGTTAGGAACCATGAAAGGCAGCAGCCAGGAGTTCTTGGACTTTTTTCCCCTTTATGACATTTATTTGATATAAATTCAAATTCAAAGATATTAATACAATGCTGGGCATTTTCAAGAAAATGACAGAAGGAAAGCTACACATTTTTATTTGCCCTCCTACAGATGATTCTCTCATGTATTCAAGGCTGGCCCTGTATTCCAACAAAGATATCATAAACAAGAGTCCTTACTAGCTTTCTTTGTCTAATCACAACATAGACCAGTGAGAGATTATAATATGGGACAGGGCAATTTGAGTTTTTGTTTTTCTTTTTTTTTTAAACCCTTAACTTCTGTGTATTAACTAATGATCTAGAGAATGTGCTGAATTCTATTCAAATATTATCTCATTTAATTCTGGTAACAATACAGGTAAGTGCTATTATCATCTTCATTTTTGAAGAAGCTGAGGAAGATAGAGATGAAGGGGTTTCCCTAGGGTCTAAGTACTATCTAATGCACTTCTTAGCTGCCTTTGAGAAGAGCAAGATTGAAGTTAGCCAAAGAAGGTCCATGAACAAGAAAGAAAAGCCAAAGGTACTGTCAGCTTTTAGGTTGGTGGAAGAGGGAAGGGTGGAATTTATCTGCTTTGTGATTTTTCCAATCACTGATTCTGATCAGGATCACCTTGAAAGGAAATATTCATGGTTTATTTTAAGTCTAAAAATGAAATATCAAAATAGTTAGAGGGGTGCTAAAATCCAAGATGAGTTAAGAGATGGTAACAGACTACTTAGTGACTTACACTGAATCCAAGTCATAGGGTTTAGATGAGCTAAATCTCTTTATGGTGGATGACTTGGAAGATGTGATTGCTGAACTCTCAGTGCCCTTGGAAAAATTGAGGAGTGATAGAAAGATGTTCTCAAACTTAAAATGGGTATTTTCCCCAATTTTTTAAAAAATGCGATATTATCATATTCAACTTTGACTTTAATTTTGAATAAAACTCCAGAAAATATCATTCAATGGAGGATTTTTAAGTACTAAGGCAAAGAGAAATTGACTATAATCAGTAAAAGCTATCATGGTTTTATCAAGAACAATCCAGGAGAGACTAATCTCTTTTCCTTTATTGTAATGGTTATTATATTGTTATAACATTTTGAAAAGAATTATATAGGACAATTATAACTTAATTTCAACAAAACATTTTACAAATGGTTTAATGAATGGACAAGGTGAATATATGTATACATATATAGATATGGATAGAGATATATGTAGATAGGTATATATTAGTAGATAAGATGGGTATGTCATGTTTTACACACACACGCACACACACACACATACACACACACACACACACACACACACAAAGTAAGAACACAGAAAGCAGGAGAGACAGACAGAAGATTATAGAGAAATTAGATTAAGAAGAATTTTAATGATCAGGCAGTCAAAATAATTTGAAGATGACTTATAGTAATGTATCTTTAATGGAGTGGAATCTGCTTTATCCTATGCTATTAAATATTTTTATAAATGACATGAATGAAAGCATATTCTTATAAATTTCCAAATAATGAATACCTAGGAGATAAAACTATTATACAGTTTAACATTACAGTTACAATGTAATGACAGAGCCATGGGAAAAAGGTTCAAGAGGTCAGATTTTGACCAGGTGAAAGGAAAATCTTTCTAAAGAGCTATATGGATGTTCCATGAACTAAACTGGGAGGAAGTACTCTTTCTCTGAAGCTGGTAAGAGAAAAAAAAACAACTCAATGACCACTGGTCAATTATATTGTAGAGGAGATTCCTGTACAGTAGGGCATGGGAAAGAAGACTTCTGAAGTCATTACCAATCTTGAGTCTCCTACTCTTCAATGCATTGAAAGGAATTACATTGCATTTAAGCAATCAATCAAACAATAAATGTTATCAAGCAAATACTATATTCTAAGTATGTGTGTGTGTGTGTTTATAGACTATGTGTGTTAATTTGCTACTGTGGAAGGTATTAAAAGCTTAAGGAAATGAGGAATGTTTCTTAAACTAAGTTTTGAGTGAACTTTGGGATCCTGAGAGTCAGAGGCAAGGAAGGAGTATATTTCGGTCATGAAAGATAGTTTTAGCAAATGCACAAAAATGGGAGGGAAATTATGAAAAAATTACATGACCAGACTCAAGCATGTAGCAAAGGGCCTTATATATATGAAGACTGGAAAGGTAATCTGGAAAATCTGGAAAAGAATGATGTGGTATACTGAGGTTCACTAATTCACTGCATCTAGGATTCAAGGGAAGAGACTGGGGCATTTATATGAACATTATCACTTCTTGGGAATTTTGAAGAGCAGTTGTCTTTGCAGGTAAATGTTGTAATAGATATTCTTTAAGGTCCTTTCTAATAGTGAGATTCTATGATATTCTCTTCACTCATATCTAAATTAAGGAAAAGATTTTCTAGAAAATTCTCTAGAGAATTAAAACATGCAAATAGTAGTTCTAAAAACCAACAGGCATTTATTAATTACTTTTAACATGCCAAGTTTTGTGCCTTTCCCAACAATTAATTCTGGTGCTTTCCCTCCTATTTATCTTTTATATAGCTTGTTTGTAGATAATTGTTTCCTTGTCTTCCCCTTTAGACTGTGAGCTACTTGAAGGCAGGGACTCTTTTTGTGTCCCTAGTCCTTAGCATACTTCCTGGAACATAGTAGGTGCTTAAGAAATGCTTATTGACTGACTGATTGAATCCAATAATGTTCCAAGGGATACAAATTGTCCAAAAGGAGCACAGAAATTTCCTTGGCCAACATTTTCTCCTCTTCCTCATTTCTGTAGGTGATCAACCTAAGGAGGAAAAGAGAAAACAACATCCTCAGATCCCATTCTGATATCATGGCTGCCACTAATCACACCTTCCATCCAGCTGTTTTCCTCCTTTGGGGCATCTCAGGTCTAGAGGAACTGCACATCTGGATCTCCATCCCCTTCTGCACCATGTATGTAGTGGCCCTTGGAGGTAACTCCTTGTTGATCATATTTATCTGTATGGAGCACAGTCTACATGAACCCATGTACCTCTTCCTGGCCATGTTGTCCCTGTCGGACCTTTTGCTCTCCACTGCTATCATGCCCAAGATGTTGGCCATTTTTTGGTTTGAAGACAGAGTCATTTCTTTCCAGGACTGCATCACTCAGATGTTCTCTGTCATCGCCATCTTTGTCATGGAGTCAACAGTTCTTCTGGCCATGGCATTTGACCGCTATGTGGCCATCTGCTATCCATTGAGATATACCATGATTCTGTCCCCCTCTGTGATCAGGAAAATAGCGGGATTTTCTCTGGCCAGAGGACTGCTCATCACTTCCCCTTTCATCTTCCTAGTTGAGCAGCTGCCATTTTGTGGAAATAACATAATTACCAATACTTACTGTGAACTTCCTAAAATTTCCAGACTGGCCTGTGCAGATATCACAGCCATTAACATTTATACACTAGTGTTGTCCTTCTTGTCCACGGGTTTAGACGTCATCCTCATCTCCATCTCATACACTTTTATTCTCCAAGCTGTCTTCAGACTCCCATCCCGTGATGCCCAACTCAAGGCCCTGGGCACCTGCAGTTCACATGTCTGTGTCATCCTCATGTTCTACATACCAGCCTACCTGACAGTGTTGATCAGCCACATTCAGTATGGGATCCTGCTGACTAATCTCTATGTGGTTGTACCCCCTGCACTGAACCCCATTATATATGGTGTCAGGACTAAACAAATCCGGGATCACATCATACGCAGGTTCTCCCAATTGGGCAGGGCATGCTTTGCTGGAGATGTCAGGAATAATTGAGGTGCTTAAACTAATCTGTATCAGTCATTTTGATTTAGACATTCAAAGAAGCTGTAACCATTTGTAAAGATATTCTGACAATTGACATTAAGGGAGATTTCTTTTCTGTCAATTAGGCAATGAGGCTATAGAGTGGATAGAGCAATGGACCTAGAGTCAGGAAGATCTCAGTTTACATCCAGTTTACTAGAATGTTAGTTTGGCAAGTCACTTAACCTTTTCCCCCTTAGTTTCCTCAATTGTAAAAAGTGATCATCATCCCATGGTTTTTGTGACAATTCAATAGGATATTTGTAAAGTACTGGCACATGGTAGGTACTATATAAATGCTATCTATTGCTATTATTATTTTCATGTATAAAACAGATTAATCATAAACTTCATATATCCATACATTCTTTTTAAAATTAAATTTATATGCTATTTCACTTAATGACCTCATTCCCCCCCAAAATTCCCTCAGGTATCATCACTAAGCAAATGTTTCTCAGATCTACTTGTCTCCATATTTGCACCTTGTAGCAGAATATTTGTTAGTTAATTAAGAATTAATTAGGAAATAGGATATTATTGTTGATAGACAGATAAAGAGAGAGTTGAGTGGGTTGGATTTCTTTAAGCCAGAATGGAATCTCAAAGATGACTCATGGGAAAAGAAATTTCTCAAGGAGCTTTGGGAAAGACAGTTGGACTAACGTACTCACTCTTTGAACGGTCCTGAATAAGGAAGGTTATTTGAAGAGGCTACTCTGGAAGTTGGGAGAAATTTCTGGTGAATTTATCTCTTGAAACCATCCCAGCTGACCAGAGACCAACGTTTGTATTGTGTGCAGTACCAGTGCCGAGCCCAGTAGGTGGCAGAAAAGAGAGAGCTGTGTGAATGGAGAAAGTTTGTGAAGATTCTGAAAGCTGCTTTTTTCATCTGAACAGCTGGAAAAGAAATCTAACTGATTCCTTTCTGATTATAAAGTTATATTTAGTATAGGATAGAAAGATAGATATTTGGGGATTTAGTTAAATAGAGAAGAATAAGAAGGATCACTCTTAGTGATCATGAAGAAATCCTTCACAGGATAGATTCTGGGGGTTGTTTGAGTCAAGATAATTTTAGAGTTACGGAATTACAATTCCTAAACTTCCTATTTCAATATCTCCAATTTCCTTTTCCTATCATTTTTCTTATAGAGGTAAATTTAATAAATGTTTTTTATAGATTTGTCTACAGTCAAGTCTTTTCACCTACCAGTCCATCAAATTCAACTATCAACTCCCAACAAATAAATCTGTTTATAACCTAGTAATAATAGGCTATTATATCTTTAATCTACAACTGAACAAACCCCCAAAATAGCAACCTCAAACTCCCTATGGGACATATCAAACTGGATGTTCTATTCATATCTTTCACTTAACACAGCTCAAACTGAATTTATCTTTCTTTTTTTCCAAAACCTTCTCCTCTACCTAAATTCCCCATTTTTTCCTAATACTATCATTCTTCCAGTCATCTAGGCTCACAGTCTAAGTGCAACCTTCACTCCTCATTTTCAGTCAACTTCCAAATCCCATCAGTTGTCAAATTCTGTTATTTCTAGCTTCATAATGTCTCTTATCTATCAACTTCTTTCCTCTGACCCTACAATCATCATGGTGTATGTAAGTTTTCATTACCTAACCCATAAAGAAACTCATAAAAGCTACCTGCCTCAGGTCTTTCTCCACTCCAGTCTGCCCTCCACTCAGCTGTCAAATTAATCTTCCCAAAACTCAGGTATGATTGAATCACACCTACCATTAAAAACAAACAAAAAGCCAGTGGCTCCCTATTACTTCCAGTATTAGATATAAAAGTTTCTGTCTGGTTTTTAAAATCCTTTAATCAGTCTCTACCAACCGTTTCCCAGTTCCCTTACACTATATTCTCATCTATATATGCTGTGATCAAGTAACACTGGTCTCATTGCAATTCCTTGCATGTGACATTCCATCTCCTGACTGCATTTTCCCTGGCTGTCCTCCACACACCTGGAATGTTCTCCTTCCTTATCTTTGTTTTCCTGGATTTCTTCAAGTCTCAAATAAAATTTCACCTTCTATAAGAAATCATTCCTGATTTTTCTAAAATTTCACTATGTGACTATCATTGATATTTTGCAGCTTTGTTGCCTCTGATGGAGTCACAAAGTGTTGGGTTTCTCCAAGTTCAGCTGGTTTTTCTCTCTTACTCAAATGAGAAAAAAATTTCTTTAGTCTTGCTTGATTTCAAGATGGTGTTTTTTCTGTGTGTGTGTATATGTGTATGTGTGTGTGTGTGTAGAAATGGAGGGGAGTGGTTTGAGCAGAGTATCCTTTATTCCACTGCCTTAGCTCCTAATATGCAACTGAAGAAATCATATTGAAAAGATTCTCTTGTTAATGTTTATTTTAAAATTTATAGTAAATATTTCAATAGGAAAAATAACTTTGAGTTGACCCCTAAATCTCAATTTCTCATTTTATCCTCTTCTGTGCTACCGGTAACTGTTTTTCTTTTCTTTTTCTTTCAATTTTTTGTTTTTCAATAAGTTTCTGCATGAAATTTCCAAAGATATACACTCCAAATTTTCTCCTTCCCTTCTTCCTCTCCCCCTCTCCTGAAGGTGGCAAGCAATTCAAAACACATTTGCATATTGTTCATTTTTTTAAACATTTATTAATATACATTTTTAACATGGTTACATGATTCATGCTCCTCCTTTCCCCTTCACCCCCCCCCCCGCGCTCCCCCCACCCATAGCCGATGCGCATTTCCACTAGTTTTGTCATGTGTCCTTGATCAAGACCAGTTTCCAAATTGTTGGTAGTTGCATTGGTGTGGTAGTTTCGAGTCCACACCCTCAATCACGTCCACCCCGACCCATGCGTTCAAGCAGTTGTTTTTCTTATATGTTTCCTCTCCTGCAGTCCTTCCTCTGAATGTGGGTAGCATCTTTACCATAAATCCCTCAGAATTGTCCTGGGTCATTGTATTGCTGCTGGTACAGGAGCCCATTACATTCGATTTTACCACAGTATATCAGTCTCTGTGTACAATGTTCTTCTGGCTCTGCTCCTTTCGCTCTGCATCAGTTTCTGGAGGTCTCTCCAGTTCGCCTGGAACTCCTCCAGTTTATTGTTCCTTTTAGCACAATAGTATTCCATCACCCGCATATACCACAGTTTGTTCAGCCATTCCCCAATTGAAGGACATACCCTCCTTTT
>NC_058132.1:87672110-87728983 GCF_016433145.1 Gracilinanus agilis
ATAGTGGATTCATGTCCCAAAAGTTGGGCTCTTTGGGTTTATCATACACTGTCTTGCTGATGTCATTTATCCCAAGTCTATTCCATTGATCCTCCTCTCTATCTCTTAGCCAGTACCATATTGTTTTGATGACTGCTGCTTTATACTATAGTTTCATATCTGGTATTGCTAGGCCCCCTTCCTTCACATTTTTTTTCATTATTTCCCTTGATATTCTTGATCTTTTGTTATTCCAAATGAAATTTGTTACAATATGTTTCATTAACAAATAACAAACATATTGTTCATTTTTTAAAGTGAATAATCTAAAAAAAATCAATACTCCCATACTATACCCAAATAAACAAGTGAAAATTTATATGCTTTTATCTGAATTCTTACTCTAAGAGTTCTTTCTCTGGAAATGGATAGCATTCTTTTTCATAAGTCCTTCAGAATTATCTTGGATCATTATATTGTTGATAGTAGCTAAGTCTATCACACATCTTCATTCTACAGTATTGCTATTACTGTGTAAAATGTTTTCCTGGTTCTATTTATTTCACTCTGTATCAGTTCATATAGGTCTTTCCATCTCCTTCTGAAATCACCCTATTCATAATTCCTTACAGCACAATCCATCACCATCATATACTACATTTTGTTCAGTCATTCCCCAATTTATGTGGACATCCCTTTAGTTTCCAATTCTTTGCCACCATTAAAAAGAACAGCTATAAATATTTTTGTACAAGCAGGCCTTTTCTCATTTAATCTTTTTGGTATACAGATTTAGCGGTATTACTGTATCAAAGGATAGGAATTGTTTTGAAGCCTTTTGGGCATAGTTTCAAATTACCCTTCAGAATGTCTGGATCAGTTCACAACTCCACCAGCAATGAATTAGTGTCACAATTTTGCTGCATCACTTATAGCATTTATCATTTTCATTCACTAAAATACCGGGCAATCTGATAGGTGGGAGATGGTTTACCTCAGAGTTGTTTTAATTTGCGTTTCAATTATCAAGATTGATTTAGAACTTTTTAAAATATGATTATTGATAGCTTTGATAATTAGATTAAATCTACCCTGCCCATCTTTAGATTTAAGGACCAAAGGTGAAAATATCTCCATTTAAGTTGGGAGGTCTGTGACCCAAGGGCCTGTGCTAAAGTGAGTGACAAATCAGAATTTACTGACTGCCTCCTGGGCAGTCCTAAGAAAAGCATCTGTTGTGATTGGACATGTAAACTAAGAGGAAGGCACAAGAAGTGATGCAAAAGAAACCCCTTTAAAAGAGAGTTCATTAAGCTCAGCTTCTTCTTGTTTGTGGCTTGGACTTGGAGGAGCTCTGGAGCTGGAACTCAGAGAACTTGGTGAGACTGTTCTTAAATCTTTCCTTTGGAATTCCATGTGGTGAGTGTAAAGACCAAATCTTCCTGAGCTTCTCTTAAGGAACTTCCCTTTCAAAGAGACTCTGTGACTGAAACTTTTACTTCATTTGCCTCTGTGGCCCTCCGGACCTCTGGCACTCTGACTTTCCAGCCTTGGGCTCAAGGCCTTACGTCCCTTGGCTGAGGGGTTAATTAGATCTGCCTGAGTTAAACTAGGGGAGGGATGCAAATTACCTAGTGTGTTAGATTACATGTCTTATCTTATCCTATTTCTCATTTCCTTATTTCCTCTTCCTCTCCACATTTGTTAAAAAACTTCCATAAAAGTTATTTTGAGGGGACAGCTGGGTGGCTCAGTGGATTGAGAATCAGAACCAGAGATGGGAGGTCCTGGGTTCAAATCTGGCCTCAGATACTTCCTAGCTATGTGACCCTGGGCAAGTCACTTAACCCCCATTGCCTAGCCCTTACCACTCTTCCACCTTGGAACCAATACCCAGTATTGATTCTAAGATGGAAGGTAAGGGTCTTAAAAATAAATAATTAAAAAATAAATAAAAGTCATTTTGACTTGAAGTTATTCTTTAATTGGGGATCAATAATCATTCAATTCCTTGGCAACTAAACCTTTTAATATTCACCCAATCAAAACCCCTTTTTATCCCTTACATAACTTTGATTTCTTTATCTGAAAATTGCCTATTCATAATTATCCATTTGTCCATTGGGGAATGACTTGTATTCTTATAAATTTCACTTAGTTTTTATGTATTTGAGAAATGTTACTTTTTCAGATAAATTTATTATAAAATTACCCACCCCCCAAGTTTGTTGTTTCCCTTCTAATCTTGGTTGCTTCGGTTTTATTTATACAAAAGGCTTTTTAACTTAATATAATTGAAATTATTCATATTATATCTTGTAATGTTCTTTTTCTCTTGTTTAGTCATAAATTCTTCTTGTATCCGTAGATCTGACAGGTAAATTATTCTATGTTCCCCTAATTTATTTATAACATCATCCTTTATGTCTAAATCTTCTATCCATTTTGACCTTATTTTGGTATAGGCTGTGAGATATCGATCTATATCTAATTTTTTCCACAGTTTTCCAAGCTGTTTTTGTCAAATAGTGAGTTCTTATCCCAAATACTAGAATCTTGGGATTTACCATACACTAAATTATTGATGTCATTTTCCCCTAATCTCTTCCATTGATCTACCCTTCTATTTCTTAACCAGCACCAAGCTGTTTTGATGATTACTGCTTTATAGTAGTTTAAGATATGGTACTGCTAAGCCACCATCCACATTTTTTTCATTAATTCCCTTGATAGTCTTTATCTTTTTTTTCCAGATAAATTTTATTATTTTTTCTAGTTTTATAGGTAGTTTTTTGGTAATTCGTTTGGCATGGCACTGAATAAGTAAATTAATTTAGGTAAGATTGTCATTTTTATTATAGTAGTTAGGCCTACCCATTACCAATTATTGCTTAAATAAACAACTTTAAGAGGCTTAAAAACTCTAATTAATGGAACTAACCCAAAGTATTGATTGAGAAATATTTTGTTCAGACATGGCAAGGTGAGAATTTATTTTATTTGATTATACACATTTGTTACAGGGTTTTATTTTCTTTTCCAAAAAACAGAAATATTATTTTTATTATCATAATCATTTGTCCCTGAACATCCAATGTTCATGCAAACAGCTGATGCATAAGAGTATATTTTTATTTTATTTTTTCCATGGTTCCATGATTCATGTTCTTACTCTCTCCCCCCCAAACTTCCCCACCCCCTTGTAGCCGATACACATTTCCATTGGTTTCTTCATGTGTCAGAGATCGATACCTATTTCCATATTATTGATAGTCGTACTAGGGTGCTCATTTAGAGTTTACTTCCCAAATCATGTTGGCATCAACCCATGTGTTCAAGCAGTTGTTTTTCTTCTGTGTTTCCACTCCCGTCATTCTTCCTCTGAATGTGGGTAGCGTTCTTTTCCATAAATCCCTCAGAATAATGAACAGTAAGCAGTACTCTGTGACTAAAAGGCAAAAAAAAAATGTAAAGTATAAGCCATATTGTTAAGGGCCTTGAGTGTCAAACAAAACAGTTTTCCTTTCATTTTAGGAATAATAGGGAGTCATAGGACTGTTTTGATCAAGGAAGTACTATAATCATATCTATGCTTTAGGAAAAATCACTTTGGAAATTGTATTGAAGATGAAATGAAGAAGGGAGAAACTTGACATAGGTTTATCAATTAGGATGCATTTGGAGTAGTCCATGTGGAAGGTGCTAAAAGCCTGACCCATGATAATGGTCATAAGAGTGGAAAGAAGACATGGGAGGGATGTTGTAAGGGCAGAATCAGCAAGACTTAGCAATTGATTAGATATTGGAAAGAAGGAAAAGGTTAATGAATAAAGGTTTTGATGAACCTGTGTTATCAGAAGGATGGTGCCAGGGAAAAGAAGAAGACAAGTTAGGGAGAAGGGGCAGGTATGGTTAAGCTATGTTTCAGATAAATGTGAAAAATCATCAAAACCCTTTAAACATAGGTAATATAATTATTTTGTGTAATAATTTACAAGGGATTCCTATTCACCTATGTATTGGTAATGACACATTTTTTCCCAAATGTCTGCCAGAAACACATTTGCTAATTGGTTGAAGATTCACTTTGCCTTTTAAAAACTCAGTTTCTTTTTCTGTTTTTTTTCTAAGGTTATATTTTTGCCTTAGTCAGTAGTGGTCACAATCCCCTTGACTGTGGCTACCATCTTTCAGTACAAGAACTTACTTGCTTCATATCTGTTCTACCTAATACATAGTAGGAGGATAGGATATTTTATAGGTGATATCAGATGTTTGACTGACCCTGGGCTCTAGTTTCCTGAGTTAGGAACACCTGCAGGACTCTGGTCCCTGCAAAACAGAAATGTCACAGTATAAAGAGTGTGTAAGCTCTTTCAGTCTATAATGACCAACTTCAGTTACTTTGCAATTTTGTACTAGGTGACATATTCAAACATTTCTCACTCTCCTCCTATCTATTTCTCATAAAAGTCTAGCCACAAAGCCACAAGAGAAAATTTTCTCATGGGCTTTTTTTTCCTCAATGACTTTATAGTATCACTTTAGAGAAAAATAATGGCAAGACTAGGTAGTGTTTTGTTCTTTTTGCTGTTTAATTTGTTGGTTTTTACATGTAAGTTTATGATTTTTTTCTCATGAGTTAATGCTTCTAAACCTTGTGATATCTCATTTTTTTAGGTGACAAATCCCAGAAGTGAGGAGGATAAGCAGAATACATCTGTTATTTGTCTACTATCATTGATAGGACCAATTACATTTCTAGCTGTCATCATTTTGAAGGCTATCCAAGCGCTAGAGAAATTACAATTTTGGATCTCCATTCCCTCCTGTGCTATGTATGTGGTGGCACTTGGGGGTATCACCTTGCTGATCATCCTTATCTGGATGGAGCACAGTTTATATTTTACTGTTAGGGATGAAGAGGATACAATCTTTATACAACAAAAGTAAGTGTAACATAATTTCAGTAGAAAGCTCTTGTTAGTGGGATCAGAAAAGTTCCCTCTTAGTTACTGATTGATAAGATGAGCCTTGAAAAAAGCACGAATTCTAAGAGACTAGCATAAGGAAGAAGTTTATCCACTCTCTGATCAAGCCTATATGACAACATAAATAATAGGATATGGAAAGTCATGTTCAAGGAAAAGAAAGTGGGATCATTTGACTGGAATACAGAGTGCATGAGGACAAATAATGAGAAATGTATGGAAAGACATACCAGAGCCACGCTGTAAAAAGTTTTAAATGCCAAGCTGAGTAGTTCCTATTTTATCCCAGAGGCAATTGAAGGCATTGAAGATTAACGAATGCAAGTGATGTGTTCAGATCTACTTGTGGTGATTACCAAGAAAATAAATCAAAGGACATATACTAAAAGCAAAGGGTCAAATGAAGGCCCTTTTGAATACTTATGGGCAGTATCCTGCCCTCCTCCCCCTTCTCAAATCTCATCTGTTCTCCACACTATCCACAGTCTCTTCAACAAATTCTTATATTTATTTTGTTTCTTCAACATTCTAATAGTCATTCTTTTGAGAACTTCTAGCTTATTACTATCCTAAAAGTTGACACCCAGAACCAAACATATTACTCTGGGTGTATCATAACTAGGACAAAAGGTGAGAGAACCACTAACTCTCTCATTTTAGTATTATACTTCTCTTAATGCAGTCTAAGTTTTCATTAGCTTTTTGGTTTCCATGTTACGCTATCGATTCACATCGGACTTGCAGTTTACTAAAACCAGTAACTTTTCACATAAATGGTTTATGGTCACATCTTCAACATCCTATATTTGCATAGGTGAATTTTCTTTTTCTTTTTTCTCTTTTTAAAAACCTTACCTTCCATCTTAGAATCAATACTGTGTTTGGTTTCAAGGCAGAAGAGAGGTAAGGGCTAGGCAATGGGGGTGAAGTGACTTGCCCAGGGTCACATAGCTAGGAAGTATCTGAGGCCAGATTTGAACCCAGGGCCTCCCATCTCTGGGTCTGACTCTCAATCCACTGAGCCACCTAGCAGCCCCACATAGGTGAATTTTCAATAGAAATCTAGGATTCAATATTTATCCCTATCATCTGCCATCTTATTAAATTCAGTCCATAATTCTAGCTAATGATGTCATTGAGTTTTTTTTATCTAGATTCTGTCATATAAATGACTTTATTCCACCTAAAAGAGTGAACAAATGAAATAATATCCCAAAAAAAGAAGTGTCAAAGCTTGAGAACATCTCGATAACTTGTGATTTCTCCACACCTGGAGAACATAAATAAGTAGTAAAATAAATTGTTGGGTTTGTCAAAGAGAGGACTCTTAATTCCAATATTGTGTCCCATTAAATTTGTCAAATGAACAACAGATTGTTCATTTTAATACTTAATGTAATAGAAATGGCTAATCCATGTATAATTAATCTCAATTTTACCTTTCCCTACTGTTTTACAAAATCCTCATCCAGCTGAGGGTACATTTTGAACAAATTTCATCTCCTCAAGCCCAAATAACAAGAGAGAAAAGAGTTAATTGTCCTGATTTCACTTCTTTTGAATAAGATGTGGGAGTGGCTATGAAATTCCATCCCCATAGGAAATGTTTAGCATGAGCTCTTAATATAAGTGACACAGAGCCTCATTGTCTTTTATACCAGAGATCCTGTCACTATAACCAAGATAAAGGCACCACACTAATCTGTCAGGTGAGTATCCAACTTTCTGAAGAGCAAAGAAAAGGACTTCTAATGGGGAGAATGAGTCAAAGACACATATGAAGAGTATATGATAAGAAAGGCAAAAAGATAATGAAGAGGAAACATGGGGAAGAGTTCAGGAGAAACAATGAGAAGATAAAGAACATTTTAGAGACAGTGATAAGAATAACAGATAATTTCTGGGCATAGGAATTTTTTTAAAGATTGGAAAGAGTTGTTGGAGGATTGAGAGATAATGACTGAAATAGGAGAATACTCATTGGATTGTGGTGACAATAGAAGGATGTGTTGAGACAGTGATAAGAATATAAAAATAGGTGGGAATGAGTTGAGAGAAAGTATGAGGAGAGAGAAATGAGATGAGTTAGAAGAATAGAAAGGCAGAGAAATATAATGACCAATCAATTCATAGTCAATATATCAGCAAGTAGGATGTTGGCATGTGCTAAATGCTATTCCCTGTACTAGGAGGGGGAGAAACATAGCAATATAAAGATACTTCCCCTCTCCCAGAACTTACAGTCTAAGTGAGGTAATTTGCAGCCATATAAACTGAAAAATAAGCAATATTTTGGTACAGATGGATCCATCATCTCATTTTTGTTTGTACACTTTGCACTGTGGTAGATCATATGTCATTAATACCCACTTGTGCTATGCACAGCATGCATATTTTCTCTCATAAATCCCCTAGAGGGAGGGTGGGGAAAAAGTCACCCAAGTGGGAGAGTACTTTTCTAGGTCTTCAAATGGCCCGTGGAAAATAGAACAATACTTGAGCTATCTACTTATCCTTCTACCTCATTCAATTATTGACCTATATCTTATTCCAAATATCAATCAAATAGAAATTATTTATGTCTATTGAGTGCTAGCATTGTGATGTCCCCAAGAAAATAATGAAACACTCCTTGCCCTAAATTAATTTTCATGCCATCTGGAGAAACCACATACACAAATATAAGAACATACAAAATATAAATGAAAAATATTTAAGTAATTTGGGGAGAAGGCATTAGTAGTGAGGGGAAACAGGAAATGTCTCAGAAAACAGGTGGTATTTAACATGAACTTTGAATAAAACATGTAATATTAAGAGGCAAAACAAGATAAAATTAACTCCAGGTATTAGGGAAATAATGCATGAGAACTATAAGGTCTGACTGATTAGGCTAAAATTACAATGTACCAAAGGTGTAATAAATTGATTCCTAGGAATCAAGATATGAAGGGCTTTTAATACTAAATAGCAGATTTTGCATTTGATTTTAGAAGTATTTTGAGTAAGAGAACAATAGTATAAGATCTATGCTTTAATACTTTTATTTAGTTACATATATATGTATGTATATATTACTTAGCCATATGTATTTATCACTTAAGGTTAAATATGCATTACATATATATATATATAATATTATAAAAGCACAGGTCTGATAATGTTATATAAATAAGAAGCAATATGTGTATACGCACATGCATATATTAACAAGAAGCAAAGAGCCATATGATGATGATAGCTTTTTAAGGTTTGCAGATTGCTTTGTGTATATTACTTCTTTTGATCAACTAGGTGAAATAAGTACTATTTCTATCACTTTTTTGTAGATAGGGAAACTGAGGCACAGAGAAGCTAAGTAGCTTGCCAAAGTTATTCAGCTAGTATCTGAAGCAAGATTAAAAATCACTTTTTCCTAATCATAGGCACCACACTCTAACCTCTATGTCATACAGCATCCTTAGTAGCTAGCTAGCTTTTGGCACATGAATCTGGGGCTTCTGATCTAAACCCACTCTTCTTCCCACTACATGAGGTCTGAGGCTTGTGACAACACAAAGACAATACTGGCAACTTTCCTTAGCACATTGCTAGCATCCACCAAATTGATTATTCTCTGGCTTTTGCTTGTGAAATCCAGCCTTCCACTTTTCTCTTTGTGAACAGTGATCTAATGATTATACCATGAAGTACCAAGACTTCTTCAGTGAGAAAAAAATTCCCAATTAATTCCCTAGTTTTTGAGAACATAAATAAATACACAAAGAAAAACTTTGTGGTTTTAATATACTACAATATTCATTGACAGGTCATTGGTGCAATCTTAGTATCTCTTCCACTATTACTTTTTTGTCATAAGGCAAGTTTATACACAGTTGAATTTTTCTGAGTGTATTTGACAAAATGGAATTGAATAAATAGAATGGTGAATTTGTCCAAGTCATAAATTTAAGAAGATGTTTTTATTAAATAACTTCATATGTGAAAAGGAAAAGCATTTGAGTTGCCATGAGGCTGGTTGGTGATTTGGTTACAGCTTAGAGAAAAGAAATTTATTGAAACAAAAAATTTCTGACCCAGAAGAGACCTCAGAGGCCATAACTACAGAAGAAAGATGAGCAAGATCGAGCACTAGACCTAGAATTAGTAAGATCTGAGTTCACATTCAAACTCATATACTTAATAATTTGTCATCCTGGATAAATCACTAAACCTCTGTTTGACTTAGTTTCTTCAACTGAAAAATGGGGGGTCATAATAGCACCTACTTCATAGGGTTTTTGTAAGAATGGAATGAAAGTATATGTCCCATAATTCCTCTCTGACAAAAGGTCATTTGCTGGTGAGCCCATCCAACTTTTGGACAGTTCTAATATTTAGAAAAAATGTCTTTATATTAAACCTAATTTGTAATTCCAACCAATTTCTTTTACATTTGTCTTTGGATCACAATACCTAACAAATGTAATTATTCTTAAACCTGAAAGATATTCTAATATTGAGATTGTATCTCTCACTCTCCCTCACTCCCTTGTCCATCTGAATAACAAAACAGAGGAATAACCATTCATTTTTCTGGATATAGGTAAGAAATTATGAAATTTCATGAATTTCCATATTAGTATTGAGAGCCTCTTATAGGTAACCAGGAAAAATACTTAGTGAAATCTATCACCTGCCAATGAAACCAAACTTTTCTGGTCATGAAGAGTCAAGAGAAGAGGAAGAAATAAAAGATTTTAAGGTGAAGAAAGATATAGCAAAATAGTTAGAGGGTACTAAAATTGAAGATGAGTAAAGAGATGGAAACAGACTACTTAGTGACTTACACTGAATCCAAGTCACAGAATCTAGATGAGCTAAATCCCTTAATGGTAAATGATTTGGAAGATGTGGAAGCTGAACTCTCGGTACCCTTTGAAAAATTGAGGAGTGATAGAAGTCCTCAAACTGGAAATGAGTATTTCTTCCCAATTTTTAAAGAACAGGAAAGGTTGTCCTATTCAACCTATGGACCAATGAATTTGACTTTAATTCTGAACAAAACTCTAGAAAATATCATTAAAGTGAAGATTTTTAAGCAGTGAGGTAAAGTGAAATTGATGATAATCACTAAAAGCAATCATAGTTTCATCAAGAACAATCCATGAGAGACTAATCTCATTTCCTTTTTTGTAACAGTTATATTGTTATAACATTTATTATATATGGCAAGTATACCTTAATTTTATAAAAACATTTTACTAATGATTTATTTAATGGACAAAATGGATATATATATGTATATATATATATGTATATATATATATATAATTTGGATCTAGATATATGCATATAGATATACCTTAGTATATAAGATGGCTATGTCATGTTTTTTATTTATACATACATATATGTATACATACATACATATACAAATAGATAAACAGAGGCACACCAGAAAGAGACAAAGAAAGGATTATAGAAAAATTGGACTGATTAAGGAGTATTTAAGTGACCAAGTTTAAACAGCGGTCAATGTAATTTGAAGGTTCTAGAGAGGTAACTTTAGATCAGTGGAATAAGCCCTTTATCTTACATTATAAAATATTTTTATACATGACATGAATGAACACGTATTCCTATAAATGTCCAAATAATGAATACCTAGGAGATAAAACTATTATACAGTTTAACAAGTTAAGATCTACAAAGATCTATCTCATTAGAATAGAATGCCAGAACCATGGTGAAAAAGTTGAAGGGGTAAGATATTGGCCTGGTGAAAGGACAATCTTTCTAAAGAGCTATGTGGATGTACCATGAACTAAATTGGGGGAAAGTGCCCTTTCTCTTGAGATACTAAAAGAAGAACACTGTAAGATCATTTGTCAGTTATATTATAGAGGGGATTTCTGTTCATCTAGGACATGTGAAAGAAGACCCCTGAATTGCTTACAAACCTTAAATCTGTTATTCTTCAATGGCTTGAAAGGAGTTAGAATGCACTTAAACAATCAGTCAAACAACAAATGCTGTCAAATACTCAGTTACAGGTACAAATCTAGGTGCTAGTGAAACAAAGATACAACATATATGTACATATGTAACCATAGACTATGAATGTTAAAGCTGAGGGAAATTAGGAATGTTTCTTAAGCAAAGTTTTGAGGGAACTTTGGGATTCTCAGAGGCAGAGATGAGGAAGGAATATATTCCAGACATTAGAGATAGTTTTAGCAAATGCACATAAATGGGAGGTACATTACTAAAAATTATGTGGCCAGACTGGAGCATGTAGCAAAGGGCTTTATATATAAGACGGCTGGAAAGGTTCAGGAAAAGAATAAATTAGCATAGAGGGGTTCATAAAATAAAATGCATCTAGGATTCAAGGGAAGAGATTTTAGATATTTATATGAAACTATAATTTTTGGGGAATTTTGAAGAGCAGTTGTCCTTACAGGTAAATGTGATACTAGATGTTCTTTGAGGTCCTTTCTTAATGTGAGATTTTATATTCTCTTCCCTCATCTCTAGATACAGAAAAAAGATTTTCCAGAAAATTTTCTAGAGAATTACAACATGCAAATAGTAGTTCTAAAAATTCATAGGCATTTATTAATTGCTTTTAAAGTGCCAAGTTTAGTGCCTTTCCCAACAATTAATTCTAGTGTCTTCTATCCTATTTATCTTTTATATAGGTTGTTTATAGATAATTGTTTCCTTGTCTTCCCCTTTAGACTGTGAGCTACTTGAAGGCAGGGACTCTTTTTGTGTCCCTAGTCCTTAGCATACTTCCTGGAACATAGTAGGTGTTTAAGAAATGCTAATTGACTGACTGATTGAATCCAATAATGTTCCAAGGGATACAAATTGTCCAAAAGGAGCACAGAAATTTCCTTGGCCAACATTTTCTCCTCTTCCTCATTTCTGTAGGTGATCAATCTAAGGAGGAAAAGAGAAAACCACATCCTCAGATCCCATTCTGATATCATGGCTGCCACTAATCACACCTTCCATCCAGCTGTTTTCCTCCTTTGGGGCATCTCAGGTCTAGAGGAACTGCACATCTGGATCTCCATCCCCTTCTGCACCATGTATGTAGTGGCCCTTGGAGGTAACTCCTTGTTGATCATATTTATCTGTATGGAGCACAGTCTACATGAACCCATGTACTTCTTCCTGGCCATGTTGTCCCTGTCGGACCTTTTGCTCTCTACTGCTATCATGCCCAAGATGTTGGCCATTTTCTGGTTTGAAGATAGAGTCATTTCTTTCCAGGCCTGCATTACCCAGATGTTCTCTGTCATCGACATTTTTGTCATGGAGTCAACAGTTCTTCTGGCCATGGCATTTGACCGCTATGTGGCCATCTGCTATCCATTGAGATATACCATGATCCTGACCCCCTCTGTGATAAAAAAAATTGTGGGCTTTTCTCTAGCCAGAGGTATGATCCTCAGTTTCCCTTTTGTCTTCCTAGTTGAGCAACTGCCATTCTGTGTAAATAACATTATTACTAATACTTACTGTGAACTGCCTACGGTTGCCAGGCTGGTCTGTGGAGATATCACAGCCATTAACATTTATACACTAGTGTTGTGCTTTTTGTCCACAGGCTTAGATGTCATCTTCATTTCCATCTCCTACACTTTTATTCTCCGAGCTGTCTTCAGACTCCCATCCCATGATGCCCAACTCAAGGCTCTGGGCACCTGCAGTTCACATGTCTGTGTCATCCTCATGTTCTACCTACCAGCTTACCTGACAGTGCTGATAAGCCACTTGCACTGTGCAGTCCTGCTGACTAATCTCTATGTGGTTGTGCCTCCTGCACTGAACCCCATTATATATGGTGTCAGGACAAAACAAATCCGGGATCACATCATCCGCTGGTTCTCCCATTTGGGCAGGGCATGCTTAGCTGGAGATGTCATGGATAATTGAGGTGCTTAAAATAATCTGTCAGTCATTTTGATTTAGACATTCAATGAAGCTATAACCATTTGTAAAGGTATTGAGACAATGACAATGACAACATCAAAGGCTATTTCTTAAATGTCAATTAGGCAATGAGGCTGTGCCATAGACCTAGAGTCAGAAAATTCTCAGTTCATATTCAGCCTTATATATTTACTGGTGTGTTATCTTTGGCAAGTCACTTACCCTTCCCCACCTTTGTTTCCTCAATTATAAAATGGGATGAATCATAACATATACACCCCATGACTTTTGTGATGATTCAATGGATATTTTGTAAAGCACTGGCACACAGTAGGTACTATATGGAGTTGTTATACTTGTTGTTAGTGTTATTCATTAATAATGTGAAATAGTCCTACATAAACTTCATATATCCACTCATTCTTTTAAAAAATTAAAAATAAATGCTATTTCACTTAGTGCTCTCATCCCCAACTCTGGCCTCCGATCTACTTTTATCTATATTTGCACCTCAAACTCCCTATTGGACATATTAAACTAGCTATTCTATACACATCTATCACTTAATATAGCCCAAACCGAATATGTCTTTTCTTTTTTCCAAAATCTTTTCTTCTACCTAAATTCCCCATTTTCTCCCTAATACTATCATTCTCCCAGTCATCTAGGCTCACAATCTAAGTGCAACCTTCACTCCTCATTTTCAATCAACTCCAAATCCCATGAGTTGTCAAATTCTGTTATTTCTAGCTTCATGTCTCTTATCTATCAATTTCTCTGCTCTGACCCTACAGTCATCATCATGGTGTAAGTCTTCATCATCTAACCCCTAGTGAGGCTCATAGAAGCTGGTTGGTTGGTCTTCCTGCCTTAGGTCTTTCTCCAATCCAGTCTACCATCCACTCAGTTGTCAAATTAATCTTCCAAAAACTCAGGTATGATTGAATCATACCTACTATTAAAAACAGATATAAACTTTTCTGTCTGGCTCTTAAAATCCTTTAACCAGTCTCTACCACCATTTTTACAGTTCTCTTACACTTTATTCCCATCTATAAACCCTGTGATCAAATAACACTAGTCTCATTGCAATTCCTTGCATATGACATTCCATCTTCTGACTGTCTGTATTTTCTCTGGCTATCCTCCACACACTTGGAATGTTCTCCTTCCTTATCTCTGTTTTTCTGGCTTTCTTCAAGTTTCAACTAAAGTTCCACCTTCTGTAGGAACTCATTCCTGATCTTCCTAAAATTTAGTTTTCTCTATGTGACACTCATTGATATTTTGCAGTTTTGTTATGCCTGGTGGAGTCACAGTGTGTTGGGCTTCTCCATGTTCTGCTGGCTTTTCCCTCCTCTTACCCAAATGAGAAAAATTTTTTCCAGCTTTCTTTTATTTTAAGGTGATTTTCTTTCTTTTTGCATGTGTGTATAGAAATGGGAGTTGTGGGGGTTGAACAGAGTATCCTTTACTCTAACATCTTACTACCCAGCGTGCAACTAAAGAAATCATATTGAAAAGAAAAACAACTTTTTTCTTTTGTTAATGTTTATTTTTAAGTTTATAGTAAATATTTCAATAGGCAAAATAACTTTGAGTCGATTCCTAAGTCTCAATTTCTCATTTTATCCTCTCCTGTGCTATAGGTAACTGTTGTTCTTTTCTTTTCTTTTCTTTCTTATCAATTATATGCAATAAATTTCTGCATAAATTTTCCATATGTGCTCCAAATTCTCTCCTTCCATCCTAGAAATACTGACTGTTTATAATTGTAGTCATGATTGTAGATTGAAGGAATTCCTCTCATGCATATAAATAATCTTAATAATAATAATATCTAGCATTTATATTGTAATAATGAAAGTAAAATATTAAATGTAATATTAATTACAAAATTGTTGTGGTTGCTGCTTATATAATTAACTCAAATCACGAGTCTGTTAGTAGCTCTTAACAATTACACTTTAATCAAAATGGATATAATGTAAAAAGAGGGAAATGTAGGAAGGAGACAGAAAATATCACCTAGCTAAAATATCTTAAGCCAAATCAGGAAGCCCAAATCCAAAGCCCGCCAAGCCCCCAAAGTCTGCAAAAACCCTCTAGCACACAGCAGGCACCAGAGCTACCTCTCCAGACCATGTTCCACCAAAGAACCAATGGAGAGAGAGCACTTCATGTCCCACACCATGCCTTTTCTTTCTCCCCCCTCTATCATGAAAGGTACACATGCAAAAATGGGATGTGGCCTAGGACGAGCTTGGAGAGGATGTGCCTGGGGATTGTATTCTATCTACACAATATGGAACTCTAAGATTTATAAACTATTTTTGATCCTTAGCACCCAATGTAAGACTAATTAAATTATATTTAATAATTCAATAATTCAAATATATTCAATGCACATATTTTCCCATTTCATAGAATAATTTAATGCTTAAAGAAGTTAAGTGACTTGCCTAGGGTTATGTCATTTGGAAGTGTCTGAGTCAGGATTCAAACTAGTATCTTCCTCCTTCCAAGTACATCACTGTCCACTGTGACACCTAGCTATGTCTAGAATTATACCTGTGCAAAAATAATAGTATTTATAATAAAACCAATTGCCCACACAGAAATGTTTCACTTACAAATGTTTTTTGGAAGTGCTGAAAGTGTTTAACCAAGTGTCCAAGTAGTATGCTTGTATATAGGAATGTGAAGTTACTCAAACTGTTTGAAGAAAACCATAATTAAATGTCACTCGTCCAAATTAACTTCTATAGCTTTAGAGTGGATAATCTATTTCCAAATGAGCTTGTCCATAAAAAACAGAGATCTGGATTCATTTTTATCATAATTGTATCAGCATTCTATACTTTGGTCTTCAAAAGAATATATGGCAGTTCTTGGCAGGGGAAGAGGCAGAATTTTCTGAGATCTTTCCACAACTCATAGTCATTAGTTCTCTCTATGATATGCAGGAGAGTAGAGATCTTTGGGGACATTTGACTATTCTTATAAATCTCTACATTTCAAAGCAAGAAATATTGTCTATTTTTACTATGGAAAGAAAACACAAAAGTTTAAGAATTTAGAAAGAACAAAGGAATAGGGATACATTGCAGAGAACAAATCTCAAGATCTCATTGGGAAGTGACTCCTTTACCAGCCTTCCTTCCTAGGAATTTCATGTCACAGACAATGATGAGAAATAAAAATAGCTGAGACATATAGTTATATAATATTGTCATAATATTATATCACTAAATTCCATAGAAATATATGTATAATGCCATTTTATATAGCATATTACCATAATATCATATGTTATATAAATATTTCAATGCTCCTTAATATACATAGTATAATTTTAACTATGAAATTATGTTGTTTTGAAGGTACTATGGGGGAAATGGGATAGTTTATAAATCACTGTATATGGAGTCAGGAAAACTTGGGTTTCAATTCTGTTTCAAATGCTTTCTAATTGTGTGTTCTAGGAAGATCATTTGATTTCTATTAGGCTCAGTTTACTCATCTGTAAAATGGGGATGTAGTACATACTTCACATATTTATTGTGAGAATCAAATAAGGTAAATATATGTAAAGACTTTACAAGCTTTAAAAGTGACATATAAATATTACTATATATACTATATAATTATATATTATATCCATTTTCAATATAAGATTAAAGTTCAGAGACGTTAAATGATTCACTGTAGACAAAGAGTATAAAGTGTAAAAGATGGACTTCGACTGTTTCAAGTCTAACACTTTATTCAGTGTCCATATTACTTTTCAAGTCATTTTTCAAGTCCAAAGTCACAATTATTTCTATTATTTATTAGAACAAGAATGGATATGTCATTTTTGATGGACATTAACAGATTTCCTTGAGTGCTTCTCTCTTGTTTTTTTGGAGCACAGCATCACTGAGCCCCTTAACTCCTTTTTTTTATTTTATAGACTTAAGGCCTATCATTTTCAACAAATTTGCTGACACTTCTTTCTCCCTCATAACAAATTACAGAGTGGGAATAAGGCACATGGATATTAATAAACTTAGGAAACACAAAGGATTAAAACATATATTTATATCGCAAAGCAAATTCAAGATTTGTGTCACCTCAAGATAGGAAGATTTGTCTATAGCAAATCTTGCACAAGTCATTTTCTGATATTCTCTCTCCATGAAACTATAAATTTTCATATGGTTTATAATTCACATTTTTCCTCCCAACATGGCAAAGAGTTTGATGGGTATATTGAAAACTGTTGGCTAGGAGGCAGCTGGGTAGGTCAGTGGATTGAGAGCCATGCCAAAGACTGGAGGTCCTAGGTTCAAATCTGACCTCAGACACTTCCTAGCTGTGTTACCCTGGGCAAGTAACTTGACCCTCATTGCCTAGCCCTTACCACTCTTCTGCCTTAGAGCCAATACATAATATTGATTCCAAGATGGAAGGTAAGGGTTTAAAAAAAAGAAAGGAAAAAAAAAGAAAACTGTTGGCTAAAATTTTATCTCAGTGTTTATTAATGCATAGTTGCAAATTTGAAAGGAAGACTCCATTGGTAAAGCCAGTTCTCCATTTTGAGATATGTTATGTTTAACAGTTTTATCAAGGGATAAGATAAAAACTCAGGCACATTTCAACTGCAGAATCATTTATTAATTGAATTTAATTCATGAATACTTATTAGGTACTTGCTACATTCTAAAAAAATTTAAAATAGCCTTTAATCTTAATGAGTAAAATAAATGGTATAGAAGAGTATACAGAATGGTTGAATACATGATTCCATTGAGTATACATTTAATGCATAGTTGCAAACTTGAAATAAAGACTCAATTGGTGAATCCAGTTCTACAATGTGAGATCTGTTTGGGTTAATATTTTTCAAAAAAATTGAAGACATAACGTATTTCCATTGCATAAGCACTGAGTAATTAAATTATATTAAGTGAACATTCATTAAGCACCAGATACATAATAAAACAAATGAAAAATATTCTGATGTCCAGCCATTTATATCTACCAGTAGGGATGGAGGGGGTAAAATATTTACACATATAAGTTAATGGAATCAGAAAAGTTTTCTCATAGTTGGTGGTACATAATTGGTCCTTGAAACAAACAAGAACTCTGAGACAGAGGTGAGGTGGATGTTTATTCCAGTCTCTGGTGAAGACTGTACGAAAGGCATGGAGAGGAGAGATGGAAAGTCAAATTCAAGGAAAAGAAAGTTGAGTTGTTTGGCTATACTACAGAGTAGATGAGGACAAATAATGAGAAATTTATGGAAAGATTTATTGCAACCTTACTATGAAAGCTTTTAAATGCCACATTGAGTAATTTGTATTTCATTTCAGAGGCAATGGAAGCCACTGAAGGGTACTGAATGGCAGTGATGTATATGTGGTAGCAAAAGAGAGAATAAATAAAAAAAGAAAATATATTAAGAGCAGAGGATCAAATTAAGCCCCTTTTGAATACTTAATGGTAACAAGCTTTCATCCTCCTCATTCCCTCAAAGCATCTTTTCTCCATGGCATTCACAGTCTCTTCAACAAACTCTAATATCTAATTATTCTTTTCACCATCCTATGAAACATCCTTTAGAGAACTGCTAGCTTACTGCTCTCCTTAAAAGTTGGCACCAAAAACCAAACACAGTACTCTAGATATGGTCGAATTAGAAAAAAGGGTTATTGAACCATTACATCTCTCATTTCAATATTACATTTTTAATAATTCAATCTAAGAAACCATTAGGTTTTTGGTTTCGATATCACTGATGCATATTGAAGCTATACTTCCTTATAATGCCGGTAGTTTTCGTATAAATTGTTTACACTCATGTCTTCCTCATACTATATTTGTTTAGGTGAACTTTTTAGTTGAGATGTAGGCATCTACATTTATTCCTAACATATGGAATCTTGTTAAATTCTGTCCATAATTCTTAAGTTGTTTATTTTTAATATTGAATATGACATAAATTTGTTTATTCCAAAAAAAGAAGGGTACAATGATTAGGAAAATCTTAATTACTTGTGGTTTCTCCACATCTGAGGATTTTAAACATGTGGCCAAATAAATGCTTGTTGGGTTTGTTACAAAGAGGAATTTGGATTCCAGTAGATATTAAAGTTGATATCCTCCTGTGTCCCATAAAATTTGTCAAATGAATAATATATTCTTTTTTCTAATATTTAATTAAAAAGAAACAGCCAAACCATGTCCTAACAAATATCAATTTTACTTTGTCTAACTATTTAGAACATCTACATCCAGCTGAGGGGACATTCTGAGTATATTTCCTCCATCTATCTCTAAAGGATAAGAGAGGAAAGAGTTAATTGTACTGAATTCAGTTCCTTTGAATCAGAGGTAGGAGTTGCTATTGAAATTACATCCCAAAAGGAAATGTTGAGTATGAGGTCTTAATATAAGTGGCACGGAGCCTTCTCATCTTTTATTTCAGAGATCCTGTCACTAAACCCAAGATAAAGTCACCACACCAACAAATTCGGTGAGTGATACATCTGTCTGAAGAGTAAAGAGAAGGATTTCGAATGATAAAATAGTAATGAAGGAAGAAAAAAAATTATTTGTATGGGATGGAGTTCTGGTAAAACAATAAGGGCATACAGAGAAGGTTTTAGAGACAATGATGGGAATAAAATATAATGAGAAGGAAAAGAATTAAAAAATATTAGGAAGAGTTGTGGTGGGGAATATCTGAAATAGGGATTTATTGATTGGATTGAGGTGAAAATAGAATGATTAGGTGAAACGATGGGAATGTCAAAACAGGTGAGAATGAGTGGAGAGAAAATTTTATGAGGAGAGAAGTATGGGAGGAGTTAGAAAAAATAGGAAGACAATGACTTAGCTGGGCAGAGAAAGGTAATGACCAATCAGTTCATAGTCAATGTATCAACAACTAGGAACTTGACATTTGCTAAATGATATACTCTCTAATGGTTTTTGGAGAAGGAGAAACAAAGCAATATAAAGATACTTACCCTCTCTCAGAATTTACAGTCCAACCAGCAAGGTAATTTGAAGCCCTAAAACCATAAAAATAAGCAGCATTTTCTTACAGATGGATTCATGATCTCATTCAGATGGAGACTCCAGTATAACAGATCAAATCCTATTCATGACCACTTGTGCTTTGCAAAGCATGTACATTTTCTCTCATAAATGCCCCAGAGTGAAGGGAAAAATCCAAATAACAGCTACCCCAACTGAGAAAGTGATTCCTCTAGGTCTTCAAATGTCCCATGGATAATAATTCAACATTTGAGCTGTATACTTTTCTCCTGCTTCATTCATTAATTGACCTATATCCCATTTGGAACATCAATTAAATGGCTGTGTAGAGATACTCCACAAAATAAAATGAAACACTCTTTGTCCTAAATAAACTAACTTGCTCTCTGAGGAAGCAACATACACAAATATAAAAATATACAAAATATAAACAAAAATATTTTATTAATTTTGGGAGGAGACATTAGTAATTGGAAAAACAGGAAATGTCTCAGTAGGTGGCATCTGAGATGAACTTTGAAATAAGTAAGAAATATTAAGAGACAGAAGAGGATAAAATTAAATCGATTCAGTGGGGAAATAATGCATGAGAACTATAAGAAAACCAGAATTATTCAGCTAAAAATTTTAATGGATCAAATATGTAACAAATTGATTCTTGTAATCAAAATGTAAAGGACTTTTCATGTTAAATATAAGATTTTGCATTTGGTCTTAGAAGTCTTTTAAGTAAAAGAATAAGATCAGATCTTTACGTTAATACTATTACTTAGATACTTGTCTCTATGTATGTACATATATTACTTAGTTATAGTATTTTAATGTTAAATATATATTATGTGTATATGTGTATTAGTATTAAAGCTCAGGTCTGATATTGTTATTTAAACAAAAGGCAATATATGTATACACACACATATATGAGCAAGAGACAAAGAACCATACGGTTATAATGATAATGACAAACGTTTAATGTTTGCAGAGTGCTTTTCATGTTACTTCTTTTGATCATCAACAATTTTGTGAAGTAAGTGCTATTACTATCCCTATTTTTTGAGAGGGAAACTGAGGGCCTAAGAAGGTAAGTGGCTTGCCTAAAGTTATGTAGCTAGTCCCTGAAGCAAGATTAAAAATCAGTTTTTCCTAATCCTAGGCACAATACTCTTATTTTCTCTGTCATCTAGCATCTCTAGTTGCTAGCTAACTTCTTTTATATACAACTGTAGCTATTGATCTAACACCAATCTTCTCACTATGTGATGTCTGAGGCTTGTGACTACACAAAGATATATAATACTGGCAACTTGCCTCCACACATAGTGAGAATCCATTGTCTTGGTGGCTTCTACTTTGGCTTTTCCTTGGGGAACCTAGCCTTCTTCCAATGTTCTCTTTATGAATAGCCATCTAATTAACAAGCCGTTCTCTCCTCTCTAAAGATTATGCCATAAAGTACCAGGATTTCTTCATTGGGAAAAATTCACAATTATTTCCCTAGATTATTTGAGGATATAAATAAGAATCCTGAGAAAAATTGGATTTAAAATACTACAAAATTCATTGATACATCATTGACTCAATCTTAGTATAACTTCCAGGATTACTTTTTGTCATAAGGCAAGTTTATAGTCCTTTGTGTTTTATGAGTATATGACAAAATGGAATTGAGCAAACAGACTGTTTCTTTTTGTCCAATTCATGAATTTTAGAAAATACTCTTTATTAAATAACTTCACATGCAATGGAAAAAAAACATTTGATTTGCCATCAGTCTGCTTAATGATTTCATCGTATCTTAGAGAGATGAAGATAATTGAAACAGAATTTCTGAACTGGAAAGGGATTTTAAGTGTCATTACAGTTAAACTCATAAATTCACAAGGAAGAAGGAAAAGACAGATCATTGGAGCTGGAGTCAGGAAGATCTGAGTTTACATTCAATCATCAGACACTTAATAGCTTCTTCACCCTGGGCAAGACACTTAACTTTTCNCCTTGGAGGTAACTCCTTGTTGATCATATTCATCTGGATAGAGCACAGTCTACATGAACCTATGTACCTCTTCCTGGCCATGTTGGCTATGTCAGATATTTTGCTCTCCAGCGCTATCATGCCCAAGATGATGGAAATTTTTTGGTTCCAGGATAGAGTCATACCTTTCCAGACTTGCATTACCCAGATGTTCTTTGTTTTTGTCATCTTTATCATGGAGTCCACAGTTCTTCTTGCCATGGCATTTGACCGCTATGTGGCCATCTGCTATCCATTGAGATACACCATGATTCTGACCCCCTCTGTGATCAAAAAAATTGTGGGATTTTCTGTGGCCAGAGGCCTGATCCTCAGTGCCCCTTTTGTCTTCCTAGTTGAGCAGCTGCCATTCTGTGGAAATAACATCATTGCAGACACTTATTGTGCAGAAGCTAAGATTTCTACAATGGCCTGTGGAGATAAAACAGCCATTAATATTTATACACTAGTGTTGTGCTTCTTATCCACAGGCTTAGATGTCATCCTCATCTCCATCTCTTACACTTTTATTCTCCGAGCTGTCTTCAGACTCCCATCTCGTGATGCCCAACTCAAGGCTCTGGGCACCTGCAGTTCACATGTCTGTGTCATCCTCATGTTCTACCTACCAGCTTACCTGACATTGCTGATAAGTCACTTGCACTGTGCAGTCCTGCTGACTAATCTCTATGTGGTTGTACCCCCTGCACTGAACCCCATTATATATGGTGTCAGGACTAAACAAATCCGGGATCATATCATACGCAGGTTCTCCCATTGGACAGGGCATGCTTAGCTTGGGATGTCAGGGATAACTGAGAAGCTAAAGATAATCTGTGTCAGTCATTATGATTTAGAAATACTATGATGCTATAGTCACTTTAAACATATTGTGACAATGGCAAAAATATCAAAGATGATTCCTTTTATGGCACTTAGGATACTAGATGATACAATAAATAGAGTAATGTACCTAGAGTCAGACAGACCTCAGTTCACACCTAGCCTCAGATATTTTCTAGTTTGTTGCCCTTGATAAGTCATTTAACCTATTTTTCCCTCAATTCCTTCAATTTTGACATGGGAACAATGATAGCATCTTTGTGCCATGGTGGTTGTGACAATTCAGTGAGATATTTGTAAATCACTTAGCACGTTTCCTGGCACATAGTAGGCACCATATAAATGCTAATTATTTCTGTTGCTGTTATTTTCTTGGGTGACACTGTTCTTGTGCAGTATAAATGTGGAGTATTGATCCTATTATTCTCCATAAACTTCATATATCCACACCTAAGTTTTCAAATTTTAATTTATATGCTATATCACTTGTGATCTCATCAGCAACTCTGGCTTCAGCTCTCATCACAATGCAGAGTTTCCTCAGATCTACTTGTCCAGTACTCACCTCCATATTTGCATCTCAAACTGCTAATAAGATGCATCAAAGTAGAGATCCTTTAAACATCTTTAACCCAAATTGAAGTTGAATTTCCCCCAAAAAAACCTTCTCATCTTCCTAACTTGCCTATTTTTTTCCTAATACTAACATTCTCCCAATCATTGAGGCATAAAATCTAAAAAGGTACAATGCCCCCTCCTCACTTTTATTCAATTTTTATATTCCATTAATTGTCAAATCCTGTCTTGATAATATCTTTCTCCATAATATCTCTTGAATATGCACTTCTCTCTTCTGACTCTATCATCATCCTGGTGAAACTCCTGGTGTGGGTCTTCTGATATTCCTCTGACACTAAAACTATTTTCCCTCATTCCACATTCAGTACTATCCATTGTGACAGCCAGCTACTTCTAGAATTATACTTGTGCAAACTAGTGCTATTTATTTAAAAAGTTAATTGTCTATTCATAAATATTTTACTTTTAGAGGCATCTGAGAAATCCTGGAAGTATCTGAGCAAGTGTCCTAATAATAATCTTGAATATGTGAATGTGAAGAGTTACTCAAGTTGTTTGAATAAAATCATAAACAAAATGGTGCTTGTCCAATGAACATTCATTCTCTGAGCGGAGATTCTACTTCCAAGTGAGTTTGTCCATGAAGGATATGAATCTGAATTCATTTATATATTAATTATATTCATAATTTAATAGACAGTTCAATAGCACATGTAGCAGTTCTTGACAGGGGTAAAAGGTAGAATTTTCTGTGATCTTTAATCACCTCAGTCATTAGTTCTGTCTATGACATGCAGGGGAGTAGAGCACTATGGGGACCTTTCGATCTTCCTGCATATTTCTACATTTCAGAGGTAAGTGAGAAATATTGTCTAATTACTGTGAAAAAGAAAACACCAAAGTTCAAGAATCCAGAAAGAACAAGAATAAGGAAATCTGAAGTCAGCACTGGAAGTGACCCCTTTTCTGTCCATCCTTCCTGGGAATTTTGTGTGACAGATGATGAGAAATAATAACAGTTCACATTTGTATCATAGTAATATACTCTCATAATATTTAACATGTATTATATTGTTACTAAATTATATAGAAGTAATATTATGCTATAATATATTGTTTTCTGTGAGAAATGATATAGTTTGTAAATCACTGCATATCCAGACAGAAAGATATGGATTTCAATCCTAATTCAAATACTTTCTAAATATGTTACTGAGGAAAGCCACTTAGTCTCCTTTGGGCTAAGTTTCCTCATTTGTAAAATGGGGATATAATACATACCTTACATATTTGTTGTGAGAATCAAATGAGATAATACATATGAAGAGTTTTATAAGCCCTAAATTATATATACATATATATTTACTATATATACAAGATAATTATATATTATATTCATTTTTCAATTCAATAAGACTAAAGTTTAGAGAAGTTAAATGATTCCCTGGAGACACACAGATTAAAATCATCATGAATGGAATCAAATAAAAATAAAAGTAAAATCAGAAATCAAAATTTTCAAGTCCAGAACTTTATCTGTTTTCTATTTTGCTTTTCAAGTCATTTTTTAATCCACAGTTATTGCAATAAGAATGAACATGACTTTCTGTACAGTAGACAATGACAATGCACAGGGCATTATGTGGGCATCTTATAGACAGCAGAGCTGGAGGGAAGCAGAGTGCTTGAGCCACTCCTCTAGCCCTTTCTATACTCACTGAGAACATTCTTCACTTCACCAGCCTCCACTAGCAACCCAATGGGAGTGCTTTCTCCCTCCTCTGTGTGGAATAAATTGGGGGGCACACCTGGCACTTGGTGGGGGGAGAGACATGGCATGAGGTGCTGGTGAGGGGTGGGCACAGGTGGTCTTGGGCCAAGTAGGGGGCTGGACCTGGTACTCCATCTCTAAAAGGTTCAACATCACAGAAATAGATAGTATAGCTGAGTGTACACAATGGTTGAATACATGAATCAATTATACATCTAATGTATAGTTGAAAATGTGAAAGAAGGATTCCATTGGTAAATCCAATTCCACAATGTGAGATTGTCTTAATATTTTTCAATATATAAAATGAAAAAATACATATTTCCATTGCATAAACATTAAGTAATGAAATTATAGTAAGTGAACATTTATTAAGCACCTGCTACATATTAAAATAAATGAAAAATATTCTGATGTCAAGTCATTTATATTCTACCAGTAGAGATGGAGGGGGTCAAATATTTACACAGATAGGATAATGGGAACAGAAATTTTTTTCCTTAGTTGGTGATACATAAGTTGAGCCTTTAAAGAAGCAAGAACTCTAAGAGACAGAGGTGAAGAGGATGTGTATTCCAGTATATGGTGAAGGCTGTGTGATGGCATGGAGAGGGAAGATGGAAAGTCAAGTTCAAGGTAAAGAAAGTGGTGTTGTTTGGCTGTAATACAGAGTCGATGAGGACAAACAATGAGAAATTTATGGAAAGATATACTTGTACCATACTGTGAAAAGTTTTAAATGTCAAATTGAGTAATTCTTATTTCAGTCCAGAAGCAATAGAAGCCACTGAAAATTACTGAATGGTACTAATGAGGTAATAACTTTATATAGTAGTTAAAGATAAAATAAATCAAAGGGAATGTATTGAAATCAAAGGGTCAAATTAAGCCCCTTTTGAATACTTAATAGTAACCATCTTCCATCCTCCTCATCCCCACAAGTTATCTCTTCTGCACACTATCCACGGTCATTTCAACAAACTCTAATATCTTTTATTTTTAAACCCTTGTACTTCAGTGTATTGTCTCATAGGTGGAAGAGTGGTAAGGGTGGGCAATGGGGATCAAGTGACTTTCCCAGGGTCACACACCTGGGAAGTGGCTGAGGCCGGGTTTGAACCTAGGACCTCCTGTCTCTAGGCCTGACTCTCACTCCACTGAACTACCCAGCTGCCCCTCTAATATCTTTTTAGTCTCTTCACCATCCTTTAAATCATCCTTTAGAGAACTTTTAGCTTATCACTATCATTAAAATTTGGCACACAAAACCAAACACAGTATTCTAGATGTGGTCTAACTCAGACAAAGGATGTCAGAAACATTACTGTGTTCATTTCAAAATTAAACTTTTATTGATGCAGTCTAAGCTATCATTAGTTTTTTGGTTTCCATATTACATTAACTGATTCACATAGAACACTCAGTTTGCTAAAGCCCAGACACTTCTCACGTAGATAGTTAAAGTCATATTTTAGATACTTTTCGCAAAGATAGTTAAAAGTCATATTTTCTCCATACTCTATTTGCATAGGTGAATTTTTCAAAATGAATGTAGGGTTCTACATTTATCCCTAACAGCTTGTATCATACTAAATTCTGTCTGTCACTCTAGCCTAAGAAAAGTCTAGATTTTTAAAAATCTTAATTCAGTCACATAAATTAGTTTATTCTACATATAAGAGCAAATAAATGAAAGACTATCCAAAAGGTAGACAGGTATAATGATTGGAATTGGGATGACCTCAATAACTTGTAAGTTCTCTGCTCTTGGAGATCTTAAATATGTGGCCAAATAAATTCTTGTTGGGTTTGTTGCAGAAAGGGCTTTTGATTCTAATAGGTATAAAAGCTGAAGTGCTCTCATGTTCTATTAAATCTATCAATTGAACAACATATTTTTCTTTCTAATATGTAATGCAATAGAAATAGCCAAACTATGTCACAACTAATCTCGATTTTATCTAGTCCTGCTATTTACAGCTTCCCTATCCAACTTAAGGGATATTCTGAGCAAATTCTCTCTCCCCTCCCCAAACAATAAGAGAGGAAAGTGAAAATTTTCCTGATTTCACTTCTTTTGAATTGGAGGTAGGAGAGGCTATTGCAATACTATCCCCATAGGAAATGTTTAGCATGAGCTCTTAATATAAGTGACACAGATCCTCATTGTCTTTTATACCAGAGATCCTGACCCTATAACCAAGATAAAATCCCCACACCAACCAGTGCGGTGAGTGATAACATCTTTCTGAAGAGTAAAGAGCACTTCTAATGGGGATGAAATAGTCAAAGACAAGCATAGAGAGAATATAAGAATGGGGGAATGAGGGAAGGAAAGACAGATATAGGTAAGGGGAAAAATTCTGGAGAGACAATGAAAAGATAAAGAGAACATTTTAGAACCAGTGATAGAAATAAAAGATAATGAGAATAAGGAAATGATACTTCTGGGGATAGGAAATTTTTAACAGATTAGGATGAGTTTGAGGGGGATTGGGAGAGGATGTCTGAAATTGGGAAATTTTGATTGGATTGTAGTGACAATAGAAAGATGTGGTGAGACAGTGATGGCAATGTAGAAAGAGGTGGGAACAAGTTGAAAAAAAAAAGAAGTATAATGAGAGAGGAATGGAATGATAAATATGGGAACATAGTAATTGAGCAGGGAAAAAGAGAAAATGTCAATGTAATGACCAGTCAATTCCTAGTCAATTCATCAATAATTAGGAACTTGGCATGTACTAAATGTTATACCCTGTACTAGTTGTTAGAGAATGAGAAACATAGCTATATAAAGATACTTCTCCTCTCCCAGAATTCATGGTAGAGCCAATGAGGTAATATGAAGTGATGAGAACAGAAAAATGAGCAATATTTTGACCAGATGGATCCATGATCTCATTCATGTGGGGAGTATTTACAGTATGACAGATCATATTGCATCCATGCCCATTCGTTACTATGCTAAAATCTAGGCATTAGGATATAATGCATGAGAACCAAAAGAAGACCAGACCGATTGGGCTAATGTCCATTGGCCAAAGGTGCAATAAATCGATTCTTTGGAATCAAGATGTGAAGGGCTTTTAATGCTAAAGAGAGCATTTTCTATTTTATCTTAGAAGTTTTTTGAGTAAAAGAATGATAGTATCAGATGTATTTTTTAATAGTATTATTTAGTTTCTTTATGTGAGTATGTATTAATTAGCCATGTGTTATGAGGAAATTAGAAAATTAGATATTTGATGTAGGATAACACCCAAGCTGTCTATATTATTACTTAGTGTATTTATGTGAGTATGTATTAATTAGCCATGTGTGTATATTACTTAATCTTAATGTGTTATATGTATATGCAATAATATTAAAGCACAGGCCTGATAATGTTACATAAACAAGAAGCAATATATGTATACACACATATATTAACAGGAACCATATGATTATGATAGTTTTTTTTAAGTTTTGCAGAGTGCTTTCCATGTTACTTCTTTTGATCCTCAACAACTCTGTGAAGTAAGTGCTATTACTATTCCTAATTCATAGATAGGGAAACTGAGGCACAGAGAATCTAAATGGCTTGCCTAAAGTCATGCAGCCAGTATCTGAAGTAAGATTAAAAATCAGTTTTTCCTAATCCTAGGCATAATATTCTATCCTCTGTGCAGCATCCCTAGTAGGTGGCTAGCTTTTGGCATATAAATCTGGGGTTTCTGAGATGAACCCACTTTGCACATTGCTAGCACCCATTGACTTGGTGGCTTGTTCTCTGGTTAATGCTTGAGAAATCTCATCTTCTTCCTCTGTTCTTTTTGTGAAAAGCCCTCTAACTAGCAAGCTGTTCTCTTCTCTCTAGTGATTATATCGTAAAGCACTAGGGCTTTCTGTGGGAAAGAAATTTCCAATTAATTCCCTAGACTTATTTAAAGTTGTTTTTCCAAAGAAAAACTGTGGATATAATGTACAAAATTATTCATTGACAGGCCGTTGGCTCAATTTTAGTTTAGCATTATTACTTTCTGTCATCAGGCAAGTTTATAGTCCTTAGTTTTTTCTGAGTGTATTTGACAAAATGGAATTGAACAAAAAGACTATTTCATTTGTTCAATTCATGAATTTTAGGAGGTAGTTTTTATTAAATAATTTCACCTGTAATGGAAAAGCATTTGAGTTGCCATGAGCCTGGTTGGTGGTTTCATCATAGATTAGAGAGACGGAGTTGATTGAAATATAGAATTTCTGAACTGGAAGGGACTTCAGAGGTCATGCAGTTGAAGTCATAACTCCCCATGAAAAGAGGAAAAAAATGAACATTGCAACTGGAGTCAGAAAACCTGAGTTTATATTCAATTTCAGACACTTACGAGCTTTGTCACCCTGGACAAATCACTTAACCTTTACTTGACTCAGTTTCCTCAATTGTAAAATGGGAATCATAATAAAACCTACCTCACCGGGTTTTTTGTAGGATGGAATAAGATAATATGCTCCCTGATTCATGTCTGACAAGCGATCATCTGCTGGTTTAAAAGGAAGACCATCCATGAAAAGGAGGGGCTCTGCCCCTCTGCTGCTACTTCTTAAATCAGCCCATCTAACTTTTGGACAGTGCTAATCATTAGAAAGAATTTCTTTAAATATAACTATTTACAACTTCTACTTATTACTTATAGATCTGCCCTTTGGTCACTATACCTAACAAATCCAGTTAGTCTTAAACCTGAAAGATATTCAATTATCTATTGTCAGTTATTTTACTTTTTACCTCTACCTCTCTTCTTTATCTGCCTGAATAATAAAATAGAGGAATGTCTTCACTTTCCTGGATGCAGATAAGAAATTGTGAAATTTCATAAAGCTCAGTACCAGGGCTGGGAGTCTCCTATATTTGACCAGGAAAGGGAATCACTTAATGAAATTTAAATTTGGTTGATGAAACTAAACTTTTCTGGACATGATGAGTCAAGAAAAGGGGAAGATAATAAAAGACTGTCTTTGGAATAAGTTGTTGAAAATATGAATTATACATTTATGCATATATATACACATTATACTTTTAAATTATACAAATATACATTTAAATTGATTGACCAACATGTTAAGATCCATGAAAGGCAACCAATAGACTTCATTCCACTTTAGTACATAATATTTGAGATATTTTCATTAGATCAAGTATAAGACATGGAAGGAAAGCCATACATTTTTAACTTCCCCTCCTATAGAGGATTCTCTTTGTATGCAAGGCTGGGTCTTGGACCTCAAGAAAGATATTATGAACTGAGAGGTCTTGTTAGCTTTCTTCATCTAATCACAATAGAGGCCTAAGAGGAAATAGGATGTAATACAGGGCAAATTGTGTTTTAGGCAGAAGCAACCAGGGGTTATATCAGGGAAGGATTATGAAGAGAGAATAAGCATTTTTATTGCACTTTTATGATCCAGGGAATGTGCTGAATTCTGTACAAATATTATTATATCATTTAAGCCTCATAATAATGCCAGGAGGTAAGTGCTACTATCATCCCCATTTTACAATTGAGAAAACTGAAGCAGATAGAGTGTAAGTGACTTCCCCATTGTGACACAACTAGGAAGTGTTTGAGGATGGATGTGTATTTAAGTCTTCCTGACTTTAAGTACTCTGTACTTACTATCTAATGCATCACTAAGCTGTCTTGGAGAAGGGCAGACCTGAGGTTAGCCATGGACCAAGAAGAAAAGCAAAAGGCAGTCAGCTCTAAAGCTGGTGGGAACAGAAGAATGAAACTGATCTATTTCCGAATTTTTCTAATCACTGACATCTTGGAAGGAAATTTTCATGGATTGTTTTAAATCTAAGAATGATATACCAAAATGGTTAGCTATGCGCTAAAATCCAACATGAGTTTAAAAATGGTAACAAAGTATCTAGCCTCTTACACTGAATCCAAATTGCCAATATTTTATTTAATAGACAAGGTGGCTATATATGTATACATATTTGGATATTATGTTATATATATATATAATATACATGTGTATAAATATATGTATACAAAGAGAGAGTGGGGTTATAGCAAAGTTAGATGGATTAAGAATGTATTCTATTATATATTATTTATATATATAAGCTATATATATATAAACTATATATAAATTATAATTATAAACTATTATATATTATTTATTCAATTATATATTAAGAATTATTATATATAATTATATATTAATAATCTATTTAAATTACTAGATTTAAAAGGGAGTCATGATAATTTAAACACGGTAGAGAAGTATCTGTAGTGGACTGAGATCAGCACTTTGTTTTAAATATTTTTATAAATGTCATGAATAAAAGCATATCTTATAAATTTTCCAATAATGAAAACTTGAGAGATAAAACTATTATAAAGTATAACAGTCAAGATCTACAAAGATCTCATGAGAATAGAATGACAGAGTTATGGGGAAAAGGTACAGAAGGTCAGATTTTGGCCTGGTGAGAGGAAAATCTTTCTAAGTAGACATATGGATATGCAATAGACTGTGTTGGGCGGGGAAATCTCCTTTTTCTGGAGATCTTAAAGAAAAAAAACTGGATGATCATTTGTCAGTTATATTATAGAGGGGATTCCTGTCCAGATAGGGCATTGGAAAGAAGATCTCTGAAGTCATTACTGCCCCTGAGTCTGCTATTCATCAATGATTTGAAAGCAATTAGATTGTATTGAAGCAATCAATAAAACGATAAATGTTATATCAAGCAAATACTCTGTTCCAGGAGTAAAACTGGGTCCTGGGGAAACAAGAAACATTTACATATGTACATATGTATTTATATATGTTAATTTGTTCATGTGAGAAGCATTAAAAGCTAGTGGAAATTAGGAATACTTTTCAAGGTAAATTTTAAGGGAAATTTGGGATTCTAAGAGGCAGAAGTGAGAAAGTAATATATTCCAGACATGAGAGAAAGTTTCAGCAAATGCATAGAGATAGAAGGTGTAGTATAAGGAGGCAAGGACATTAAGAAAAAGTTATGTGGCTAGGCTAGCAAAGGGCTTAATACAAAAGAAGCCTGGAAAAATAATTTGGAAAGTCAGGAAAAGAATATAGTATACTGAGGTTGACTAAGTCCACTGTATCTAGGATTCAAGGGAAGAGACTTCGGAATATCTATATGAACATCATTACTCTTTGGGAATTTTGAAGAGAGGTTGTCCTTACAGGTAAATGTTGTACTAGACATTCTTTGAGGTCCTTTCTAATTGTGAGATTCTATAATATTCTCTTCCCTTATCTCTAGATGCAAGAAAAGTTTTCCCAGAAGCCTTCGTAGAGATTTACAACATCAATATTATTTTATACTAGTATAAATTCTAAATTCTAAAAATCAACATTTATTAACTGCTCATAATGCTTTTCCATCTATCTAAGTTCTAGAACCTTCCTATTTATCTGTTATATAGCTTTCTTGTAAATTTTTGTCTGCTTGTCTCCCATGTTAGTCTGTTCTTGAAGGGAAAAATTGTTTTTGTATCCCCAGTCCTTAGCATAGTTCCTGGCACATAATAGGAGCTTAAGAAATGCTTATTAACTAACTGAATCAAATGATGTTCTCAGGGAAAGCAGTTGTCCAAAAGGAGCACAGAAATTTCCTTAGGCAACATTCTCCCCTCTCTCTCCATTTTTGTAGGTGATCAAACTAAAGAGGGAAAGAGAAAACCACATGATCATTTCCAATTCTGATATTATGATTGTCACCAATCACACCTTCCATCCAGCTGTCTTCCTTCTTTGGGGCATCTCAGGTCTAGAGGAACTGCACATCTGGATCTCCATCCCCTTCTGCATGATGTATGTAGTGGCCCTTGGAGGTAACTCCTTGTTAATCATATTCATCTGGATGGAACACAGTTTACACAAACCCATGTACCTCTTCTTGGCCATGCTGTCCCTGTCAGACCTTTTTCTCTCCAGTGCTATCATGCCCAAGATGTTGGCCATTTTTTGGTTCCAAGATAGAGGTATTTCTTTCCATGCCTGCATCACTCAAATGTTTTCTGTCATTGCCATCTTTGTCATGGAGTCAACAGTTCTTCTTGCCATGGCATTTGACCGCTATGTGGCCATTTGTTTCCCATTGAGATATACCATGATCCTGACTCCCTCTGTGATCAGGAAAATAGCAGGATTTTCTGTGACAAGGGGCCTGATTCTTACTTTCCCTTTTACCTTTGTAGTTGAACAGCTGCAATTCTGTGGAAATAACATCATTGCCAATACTTATTGTGAACTGCCTACGGTTTCCAGTTTGGCTTGTGGAAACATAACAGCCAGTAACATATATATTCTAGTGTTGTCCTTCCTGTCCACAGGCTTAGATGTCATCCTCATCTCCATCTCCTACATTTTTATTCTCAGAGCTGTCTTCAGACTACCATCTCGTGATGCCCAACTCAAGGCTCTGAGCACCTGCAGTTCACATGTCTGTGTCATCCTCATGTTCTACCTACCAGCTTACCTGACACTGCTGATAAGCCACTTACACTGTGCGGTCCTGCTGACTAATCTCTATGTGGTTGTGCCCCCTGCACTGAACCCCATGATATATGGTGTTAGGACTAAACAAATTCGGGATCATATCATACGCAGGTTCTCCCAACTGGGCCGTGCATAAATCTGTTGGTAGGAGATGTCAGGAATAAATGATTAGCTTAAGATATTCTGTGTAAGTTATTATCATTTATAAATACTATGATGCTATAAACATTTGTAAAGATATTGTACAGTGAATAAAGCAATGGACTGAGAGTCAGGAAGACCTCAAATCACATCCAGCCTTAGATATTAACTAGTATGTTACCTTTGACAAGATGCTTAATCTATTTTTGCTTCATTTTCCTAAATTATGAAATGGAGACAACAAGAGTATCTTTGTCCTATGATTATTTTGTCAATTTAATGAAATATTTGTAAGTCACTTAGTAAATTACCTGGCACATAGTAGGCACTGTATTCATGCTAACCATTATTATTGTTATTTTCACATATAACACTGGTGTTATGCTCTAAAAATGTGAACTATTAGTCCTATTATTTCATATAAACTTCATATATCCACATGTTTTTAAAAATTAAAGTTGTATGCTATTTCACTTAGTGATCTCATCTCCAACTATTGTCTCAATTATCATTACTATGACGATGTTTCTCAGATCTACTTGTTTTGCCCTAACCTCCATACTTGCATCTCAGATTCTCTATTGTATTAATCAAACTGGATATCCCATAGATATCTTTAGCTTGACATACCCCAAACTGAACTCTTTTTCTCCCCCAACCCTCTTCTCTTCCTAACTTTACTATCTTTTCCTAGTACTCTCATTTTCCCATTATCTAGGCTCATAACCTAAGTACAACCTCCACTCCTCATTCTCATCCTACTCTAATATCTCATCAGTTGTCAAATCTTGTAATTTCTAGCTTCATAATATATCTCATATATGAACTCTCCTCTGATCTTACAATTATCATGATGTAGGTCTTCATCACCTCATTCCTTAACAGGCTTGTAAAATCTGGCTGATTTGTCTTTCTGTCTCAAGTCATTCCCCACTCTAGTCTGCCCTCCACTCAGCTGTCAGAATTAGTGTTCCCAAAACTCAGCTATGATCACTGTGATCACATTACATCTACTATTAAATAAAAAACAGAGGTTTTCTATTACTTCTAGGTTCAAATATATCATTAATTTTTGGTTTTAAAAACATTTTTATCTACCTCTATCACCACTTTTCCAGTTCTCATACTTTATTCCCATCTATATATTTTTTGATTTAGTTACTTGTCTCATTGCTATTCCTTGCACATGACACTCCATCTCCTGACTGTCATCATTTTCCCTTCCTTTCCCTGATTCCTGGAATGTTCTTTCTTATTATCTCTGTTTTCCTGGCTTTCTTCAAGTCTCAAAGTCCCACCTTTTGCGAGAACTCATTCCTGGTCTTCTTTAAACTTAGTGCTTTCCATCTGAAACTATCTTAATTTATCCTGTATATATCTTGTTTTTATAGAACTGTTTGTATGTTGTTTGTTTAGTTGTTGCCTTTGTTTTATTAATTTTTTAATTCTTATCTTCTGTCTTAGAATCAGTACTGTGTGATTGGTTTAAAGGCAGAAGAGTGGTAAGGGCAAGGCAATGCTGGTTAAGTGACTTGCCCAGGGTCATACAGCTATGAAATGTTCTTGAACCTGAGAATACTGGAATACTATTGCATTGTAAGAAATGATGAGCAGTAGGGGATCAGAAAAATCTGGAAATGTACCACTTCACACCTATAAGATTGGCCAATATAGCAGTAAAAGAAAGTGGTAAATGTTGGAGGGGATGTGGCAAAATTGGGACATTAATACATTGTTGGTGGAGTTGTGAATTGATCCAACTATTCTGGAGGGAAACTTAGAACTGTGCCCAAGAGACCATAAAACTGTGCATACCCTTTGATCCTTATTACCACTGCTGGGTCTCTATCCCAAAAAGATAATAAAAAAGGGAAAAGGACCTACTTGTACAAAAATATTTATAGCAGTTCATTTTGTAGTGACAAATAATTAGAAATTGAAGGGTTGTCCATCATTTGGGGAATTCCTGAACAAATTGTGGTACATGTTGGTGACAGAATACTATTGTATAAAAATGATAAGCAAAATTATTTCAGAAAAAGTTGGAAAGATCTGCAAGAACTGATGTAGATCAAAATGAAGAGAACTGGGAGAACACTGGACACAATAATAGCAACATTGGAAGATCATTATCTTTGAAAACTTGGCACTCTCAGCAGTGCAATTATCTGGGACAATCCTAAGAGAATTCTGTCCACCTCCAGAGAATGAACTGTTGGAGTCATCATTCACATCAGTGTATTTCTGGTTTTATTTTGGGGGTTTGTATGTATGTATGAGTTTGCTCTTATAAGAACGGACAACATGGAAGTGTGTTTTTGGATGATAATAAAAATAAAAGAAAAACCTGGAAAGATTAACATGAACTGAAGTAGAGTGAAATAAGCAGAACCAGGAGAAGATTGAACACAGTGACAGCAGTATTGTACAATGAACAACTATGGATAACTTGGCTATTCTCAGAAAAATACTGATCCCAAATAATTCCAACGGAATTATGATTTTTAAAAAAGGTCATCTGATTCCAGAGAAAGAAGTGATAGTCCAAATAGAGAAAAAACAAACATTTCTTTCAATTTCTTCCTCAATTATTTTTGTTTGTTTCCATCTACAATAGGATTAATATGGAAAAAATGCTTCACATGATGACACATGTAAAATCTATATCAGATTGCTATGTGAGCAGGGGTAGGAATGGAAGGAAGAAAGGAGAGAATTAGAGATTCAAAGTTATTTTTAAAATGGTAGAAACAGTTTTTACATGTAATTGGGGAAAATAAAATAAAATTTAAAATAGTGCTAAAATTATATAATTTGTTCCCCTGGTTCTATTCATTTCACTCTGTATCATTTTATATGAGCCTTTACATGCTTATGGTACTATTCATCATTTCCTATAGCAAAAATCTATTCCATTATGTTTATATGACAGTTTCTTCAACTATTCCCTGTTCATTCATATATATTTAATCTAGAGAAGAATACTAAGAATATCTGACCATATGATTAAGATTTGAGGACAGCAGAAGTTGGAGCAGCGAGCGGCGGCGGCGGCGGCAGTAGAAGCAGTAGCAACCACAACCACAGCAGCTGGAGGACCCAGGACGCAGGAGACGACAACGAAGGCGGCGGAGAGAGGGGCCTGGAGCCGACCCTGACTCCCTCGTCTCTCCCGTCCCGGGAGGTAGAGCGCCCGAGCCCAGGCCCCCCCTCTCAGCCATGAACCTGGCCAGTCAGAGCGGGGAGGCCGGCTCCAGCCAGCTGCTCTTCGCCAACTTCAACCAGGACAACACATCCTTAGCTGTTGGGAGTAAATCTGGTTACAAATTCTTCTCCCTTTCTTCTGTGGATAAGCTGGAACAGATTTATGAATGTACTGATACAGAAGACGTGTGTATTGTGGAAAGATTGTTTTCAAGTAGCCTGGTGGCCATTGTTAGCCTCAAAGCTCCACGAAAACTAAAAGTCTGCCACTTTAAGAAGGGGACTGAAATATGCAATTATAGCTATTCCAATACAATATTGGCAGTCAAATTGAATAGACAGAGGTTGATAGTATGCCTAGAAGAATGTCTATACATACACAATATTCGTGATATAAAGGTACTGCATACAATCAGGGAAACTCCCCCAAACCCTGCAGGTTTGTGTGCACTGTCAATAAACAATGACAACTGTTACTTGGCTTATCCTGGGAGTGCAACTATTGGAGAAGTACAAGTCTTTGACACCATTAATTTGAGGGCTGCTAATATGATACCAGCTCATGATAGTCCCCTAGCAGCTTTGGCTTTTGATGCAAGTGGTACCAAACTTGCCACAGCTTCTGAGAAGGGAACTGTTATTAGAGTATTTTCCATTCCAGAAGGACAGAAAATCTTTGAGTTCCGGAGAGTAGTAAAGAGGTGTGTAAGCATCTGCTCTTTGGCCTTCAGCATGGATGGAATGTTCCTCTCTGCTTCCAGTAACACTGAAACAGTGCACATCTTCAAACTTGAGACTGTGAAAGAGAAACCTCAGGAGGAACCCACTACCTGGACTGGTTACTTTGGGAAAGTTCTTATGGCCTCTACTAGCTATTTGCCCTCCCAAGTAACGGAAATGTTTAACCAGGGAAGAGCATTTGCTACTGTCAGACTACCATTCTGCGGTCACAAAAATATCTGTTCACTTGCCACAATTCAGAAGATTCCCCGATTATTAGTAGGAGCTTCTGATGGTTACTTATATATGTACAACCTGGATCCTCAGGAAGGAGGGGAATGCACCCTGATGAAACAACACAACCTTTTCAAAGAAATAGAGGAGGAAAAATTTTTCCTAGACTGAGACATACTTCCTTCAACATGATCACTTGGAGTGAACCCCACCAGATTTCACTTCTGAGTGGTACATAATTAATGAATGAATTGCTCTTGTTAGTAGGACATAGTGATAGGCTACACCAATGAGGTAGCTTCCTGAAGTCTGGCTCCTCACTCAGCTGCTGTGCCTCTTAGCAAACTCTACAATGGATTCTGTGGACCTCTCTGGTAATTCTTTGACCTTGTAGTTTGCAAGGTCAAAACCTGGTCTTTCATCTCAGATTCCCTCACAATCAGGAAAGAAGACACAACCAAGGGAAGCAGCATCATGAGTTTGACCAGCCATTGGATATATGTACAAGGGCTCACAGGACTCCATCAAACTTTGAACAGGTTCACCAGACCTCCACACTGATTACTATCAGCAAGCAGACACATTGCACATTCATCATGGACTGAACATTGGCCAGTCTCCCTGAGAGACCATCCTTATCTGACAGGGGATGCATTTTGAACATACTGTCCTTATCCAGGGTACTGGGGAAGTTGTCCATTTGTTTTCCTAGTGCCATATAGGGAAGTGTCAATGTAATTTTTTTAAATATACATTTTTTGAGAATCATAGATTAAATTTTTATCTTGATACTGTGAATATCTGTTTTGCTCTGAATGTTTAATAATTTCACTGTTGCTCTCCTCCATGTATGTGCTTGCTTCTGTTCAGTTCTTCTTCTGTTCAGTTTTGTAAAAATTCTTTTTAACCCATGTCTTCTGTCTTAGAATTGATACTAAGATACTTAGAATTGATACTAAGTATTGGTTTCAAGGCAGAAGAGTGGTAAGGGCAGGCACTGGATGTTAACTGACTTGTTTAGGGTCACTCAGTTGGGAATTGACTGAGGCCAGATTTGAACTCGGGTCCTCCCATCTCCATACCTGACTCCACTGAGCCACCTTGTTTGCCTACATTTGTGTACATTTCAAGAACTTGTTTTATTGATCATTTCTGGGCTGGTTCAGGCAGGTATCTTTTCAGAGTTGGAGTTAGCCCCTGTGGCTATCAGCAAACTCTGCTATAGTACTATACTTGATGGGTCTTTTCACCTTTGGATACTTATCTCATTCATGAAGTAGAGTTGAAGCCTACTTGCTAGAAATCAAGAAGCAATACAATCCCGATCAGAAATTTCTCCAAACAGATAATTAATCTGGAAGAATGAGAAACAAAGAACCTAACCATAAAAAGCTTTCCTGGTGGCAAGGATGCCCAAGACACATACAAAAAGAAAAAAAATGAAAAGATAAGGAAAAGACATTAACAGCTTGCTGCAAGAGGTATAAATGCCCAAGCAACAAACTCACTGAAAATTAGAATGGACTAAATAGAAGCTGATGATTCCAAAGTCAAAAGACTGGGGGGGAAAATGTGAAGTGTCTCATAGCAAAAACAACTGACTTGGAAAAATAGATTGAAGAGAAGAACCTTAATCTTTGGACCATCTGAATACTGAGACCCAAAAAAAAAAAGCCTAAACAGATCTGTCTTAGATCTCTTAGAACAGGGGTCGGCAACCTTTTTGGCCGTGAGAGCCATAAATGCCTGCAGAAGGAGGGGGATGGAGGCGGGAGGTGCTGACCCCTGTCTTAGAACTAGTGTGCAAAGTGGAAAGTACTGGTTACTGATAGGAAGAAACAACAAAATGAAAACTTCCAGGAACATCATGGACAAAAATCAAAGCTACTAAGTCGGAAGTAATGCAAGCAGCCAGAAAGAATTCAAACACCAAGGGTCCAGTCAAGATTACATGTGATTTTAGCAGTCGCTACTGCTTAACACAAGCATATGGACTTAAAGCCAAAAATAACTTAACCAAAACTAAATATAATATGCAGAGAGAAAAAATGAACCTTGAATGGCAATAGAGGACTTGAGAATCGCATTGAAACAGGAAGAAAAAGAAAAAGACAAATGTGAATGAATGATGAGGGACAAAACAAGAATAAACTGCCTACATTCAAATATGAGGAGATGATACACAAATGTGTCCCCTCTTTTATCAGAGGAGATAGTAATTATACACAAGGCCTAGAAGTGGTTCTGTTATGTCTTTTTAATCCTTACCTTCCCTCTTGGAGTCAATACTGTGTATTGGCTCCAAGGCAGAAGAGTGGTAAAGGGTAGGCAATGGGGGTCAAGTGACTTGCCTAGGGTCACATAGCTGGGAAGTGTCTGAGACCAGATTTGAACCTCCTGTCTCTAGGCCTGCTTCTCAATCCACTGAGCTACCCAGCTGCCCCTTCTGTTATGTCTTAATGATCTTAAAAGAAGAATGGAAAGAGAAGAGTAATACAGTAGAAACAAAGGGAAAGGAAGATTAGGGGAAATCTCATTAAAATGGGAAAGCAGATTTTTACAAAAAGGGATAGGGGGAACAGCTGAAGAGTACAGACAAATGCAATTAGGTACAGAAGTACATTTAACAGTGAAGTAGAAGAATAAGGGGAGGGGGGAAAATTGATCCTAAAGGATTTACAAACAGCTCTTTTTGAGTTGGCAGAGAATGGGGAATCTGAGGAAATTTCCATAAATTAGAGAATGAACAAGTTATGGTATGTAAATGTAGTCAAGTTTTCTTAAAGTTGTGCTGTAAGAAATAATGTAGGGGATGGTTTCAGAGAATTCTATTAATCATACACCATTATCTGTTCAACCATTCCCCCACTGACACACAGTTAATAAATGCTGTGTACCTTTAAAAAAAAAAAAAGATTTGACTGGTATGTAGCTGTAGAGAGTGTTAATTAAATTGACTGAAGATCAGTTCTCATGTTCAGACCAAGTACAAGTATATTTCAAGGAAATTTCTAAGTCAAGCATTTACTCTGTCATTTCTTCTCTAGGCTTCAGTCTTATCTGAATTTCTTTCTTCAACATGACCCTATTCTCCTTTTTTTTAGTTCCCTTTTTATATTGTCCCAATAGATTATAAGCTCCTTGAGAACAGGGACTATCTTTCTGTGTGCTTATATTTGTTTTTTTAAATTATAATAACAAAATTCAACATATGTTTTCGGAAGTTATATGATCCATATTGTCTTTATCTGTTTTTCTCTTCCCATTCAAGAGTTGATGAGCAATTCAATCTGGGTTATATATGTATTATTATGCAAACATATTTCCATATCATTCATTTTTATAAGTGAATAATCATATAAAACCAAAACCCCCAAACATATACTAAAATAAAGAAGTGATAAATCATATTTTGTCATCTGCATTTCTACTCCAACAGTTCTTTCTCTGAAAGTGGATAGCATGAATTTCTTTTAGTACCTTTTGATCCTCCTTTTCCATTTGGTCCATTCTACTTTTCATGAAACTTTTTTCTTCATTGGATTTTTTGCCTCTTTTTCCAGTTGACCAAGGGTAGATCAATGGAATAGCTTAGGGGTAAATGGCCTTAACAAGCTAGTGTTCAATAAACCCAAAGACCCCAGATGTTAGGACAAGAACTCTCTATCCAACAAAACCTGCTGGGATAATTGGAAAACAGAATAGGAAAAATTAGTTTTAGATAAACATCTTACACCCTATATCAGGGGTCTGCAACCTTTTTGGCCATGAGAGCCATAAATGCCACATTTTTTAAATGTAATTTCATGAAAGCCATACAGTGCTCACAGTGCATGCTCCTGTAACAGTATGCACTCCTGTAACAGCGCCTGAAAAAAATTGACTTTATGGTTCCTGAGAAAGATTATAACGCACAGTGCCAACTCCTGCAAGTCATCAGCAGAGGAGAAACTCATTTATGTGATTTAAGTTAATACCATTATTAGTCACCATATAACACTTGGCTTATATTGGGCAGAAAATACCATAACCCCACCCATCACCCACCAGGTTTTTTTAGATGAATTGCTTTTACTTTATTTATTTTTCTTGCTTTATTTTTGCAACATGGCTAATATGGAAATGTGTTTTTCATGTATATGATATCTTATTTTATTTTTTTGCCTTTTCAATGATTAGAGAATGGAGAGAATCAAGGGAGGGAGAGAATTTAGAACTCAACATTTTAAAATTAATGTAAATAGAAAATAAAATATTCATCCTACCGAAAAAATTATTCTTACTATTCTGGTAGAATATTAGCCACTTAAAGGTAGATGATGTCTACAGACTATGCCCATAAAGTATCTAATATGTCATATAGTAGGTGCTTGTCATATTGTAGGCCTTTAATACATATTTTTTTAATAGAATGGAATTGAAGAACATTAAGATGAATGTTCAGGGAATCTTCAGATGTTTGGATCCCTCCTTTATCCCTACCTTCAATCCATCCTTTCCAATCTCCTTTATCTTATTTATGTGGTGATTTAAAACCATCATGATCTGGTATACAATGACTTTGGTAGTCATGTAATATTACATCAAATATTGACTATTTATTACTAAGTACAATGTATTCTCATAGTTTCTCAACATACCATCAAATTATTTCCAGGACTTCTACATTTGAGCAGAAACTAATTCCCAATGGATGGTCAGACAAATGTGTATGCTTTTGTTAGTGTTCTCTACACTGTACAAGAGTAGTTCCTTCATTTCACTTTCTTTTCACATAATCATTTATTTGATAATGTTATCAAGATTTTATGAGAAAATGCTACTATAGCACAAATATCAGCTGTTTGAAAACCATAATCACGGAGAATGCACACTTCAAATTCTCTTAAAACCATAACAGATTATTGCAAACATTTTATAGAAATTAATCTTATACTGCCTCTCACTGCAGTATTAAATATTTAAAACATTTAAATTTAAATGTATCATCCACTCATGTTACTCCTTTTTAATCTAGAGTATTTTAATTGAATTGGTTAGTTACACTAGTCACTCAAGCAGTGGAGTTTCTGTTAGAATTTGACTAGTAAGCCAGTGATAGAAGAAAAAAAGTCACATTTAAAGAGATTTAATTCCTGAAAAAGGTTGTTACTTATAAACACTATGAAAAATGAAGTGCCATGTGAAATTGCATTTATCATGCAATGCAGTACTTCCCATTAGAGAGTAGGAAAGTAAATATTTTATATAATAACTATTTTCATCAATTGGTTAGGTGGCTAAAAAGTTTAAAATGAATTTTCATATGTCAACAAGAGAGTTTGTAAAATTATCCTACCATTTTCCACTTTTCGTATTATTAAAAGTTTTAGTTTTGTTCTTATTTTAAATCAAAATACAGAAATAAGTTCAATTAGGAAACAGATTTAATACTGTTTAATTTCAATCCAAAAACAGAAAACCTTTCTTCAATTCAACATAGAATTTGTTTATATGTGATTATTGTATCATGCAAACATCTTCCAAATTATAATTTATTTCACTAAAACATTATAGTCAACAGAATCTATAAAATTTTTAAAAATTCATTAAATCCTAAAGATAATAATAATTTTCTTGCTGAATTATTTCTTGTAATTCTTACAGAAATCTCCACATTAATTATTTGTAATTATTTTTATAATTTTGCATTTAGATTTTTTATCATCACAAATAAAATGAACGTTGTATTTTTGTGATTAAATAATTGAAATCTTGATATGCAGCTTTTGGGGCAAAAGTTATCATTTTACTTATTATAAGCATTTGATGAATAAATCTAAAAAGATAGTATTATAATAGATTTTAAATTAACATTTTATTAATTAACACTAAATTTATATTATTATATATTATATATGTTAGTTATATTTGTTTGTTGTGTTGCAAAAGTTTTGAAGAGCAAAAAAACATTGCGAACTGCTGAGTCATAGTTCAAAATTCAGTCTGAGGTTCTCAGCAATTTATAGGGCAATACTGGAAACAGTCACAAGGTGGAAGAATACTTTGAATTTTCCCATAATAACATTGTAGCAGACTGCACTATCCCTATTGACCACTAGAGGGTGTCCTCATTTATGAACATGCCAACCCCACTCTCCACAGGTGCACACTGTATTTATAAAAACATGTACATTTAGGAACTATTCTTATCCTCTCTCAAGATTCAAATCTTATCAGCATATACACTGTTACTCGTTTTCTCTGATACATATAAAAGTATGTATTCCTTGAAACCCAATGCCATAGCTCATGTATCCGCACTTTGTAGTGTGGGAAGGGAATGATGGAGGCAGGGTTCGAGATGACCTTTCTGTTTTAGGGCCCCCTAGTCTTCTGTTTGAGACATCTGGCACAATCAGAGTCATCTTAAGGCTCATTCGCCCTTTGCCAATTCTCTAAACTAAACAAGTGTGAAACATCATATTTCCGAGGCAGGAAAAAAGTTAACAAAGTTGATTTCATATTTTCCACTGGGAATCAGGACCCCCAGAGACCTTGTTTGTTTTGAGATCACTCTCCTGAGACTCCAGGGAAAGGAATAAATGGTTTTGTACTTTTGGCTGTGGGTCTCTTTGTGCACTTTTCAGCACCTCTATCCTTTAGCAGGGGCCCCATATCCATCTTGAAACCTGAGTCTGGTAAGTATTGACTCCTGGGTGATTAAGGGGTGTAGAAGCTGAAAAGAATGAATAGTGAACTTGAGACCCAGGTCCTGGCATCAAGGCTCCTCATGCTTGGGTGAAGAAGGAAAGAAAACCAAATGACAACAGAGTCATTTTGATCACTACTTTTCTGGAAGGGTCCCCATTTTCTAGCTCAAGTCAGAACTAAAGCTTTTAGAAAGAGAATCTAATGAACAGACTTCAAGAGAGTGAGAAAATAGATAGAGGGAGAGGTTTATTGAAGGCCAGGAGTACATGTAGGTGAGTACAATTGGAGAATAAGTAAATGTATGGCAAGAGAGCCTGTGTCCACATCTGAATGATGATAACGTGTGTGTATTTAACATATACACACATATTCTCACAAATTATCTCATTTTTTATGGTGACTTTCTTAATCATACAATAGTTTAGACGAAAGCATTAAGTGACACCCACAACTTTTTGATGAAAAGCTTTAAGTGACACAAGCACCTTAGAGAAGCCAGGTTTTTCCTTTTACAGTCCTGGAATTATTTGTTATTTTGCCAGTGAAAATAAGAGGTGATTCGATTATAAACCAAAGGCAAGAGAGATCCATTGGTCTAAGAAATTTACATATACTCACACACATTGATGTGCACCTGAATCAGGTCTACATGTGCAAATGGCTATAACAAACTTACCATTGAATCAAAATAACTTCATTCAAATTCTAGCTCCTCTACTTCCTCTCTTTAGGAAAGTCGCTTAACTATACCACATTTACAGATTTGCAAATCATTAAACCAAATAGGAATAACAGAGATTTTTTTAAAATTTTAAACCCTTAACTTCTGTGCATTGACTCATAGGTGGGAGAGTGATAAGGGTAGGCAATGGGGGTCAAGTGACTTGCCCAGGGTCACACAGCTGGGAAGTGTCTGAGGCCGGATTTGAACCCAGGACCTCCTGTCTCTAGACCTGGCTCTCAATCCACTGAGCTACCCAGCTGCCCCAATAACAGAGATTTTGATGTCCTAACTATTTATTTTACAGGAGAGGAAAATGAGTGTGAACAGACCTTTCTAGTTTTTACTAGTATTTGCTACATATAGGATCTTTCTCCTTGGAAAGAACTAGTGAAACAATGCTTATTTCTGTTTATCCTGTTTAGACCCATTTTCCTAGGTTCTATGTAAGGCACACACTTCTATCACAGACATATATGAATAGAATCCCAGATTGATTTCTTTTTACTCTATGGATATTCTTTTACATAAGACAGTTGACAGAATAAACCTAATCTCAATGATTCATTTTCCCTTTCTCTCTTAGTGGGATTGGGACTAAGGGAGATGGATGATAGGTACAAGAGAAAGCTGACTGATACATACAGGTGAATGAACTCATTCATTTCAAAATCACAGAAACTCACACCTGGAGTGGACCTTTAGTCCATCTCAATCAACCTATGCCTAGACAACAATCTTTTCTATAACATCTTTTATGATTTTCCATGTAGCCTTTGCTTGAAGACCTCTTGGGAAGGAGAACCCACTACCTTCCAAAGCAGCTCTTTCATTCTTTCTTTTGGATGGTTCTAATTATTAGGAAAAATTCTTATGGCAAGCCCAAGTTTACCCCTTCATAATTCCTACATATTGCTCCTAGTTCTATGTTTTGGGACCAAGCAGAATTAAGCTAATCCCTCTTCCACATGCAAACCTTTCACATGTTGAGAAGATGGTTTTCATGCTCCCCTTACAAATCACATAAATCTGTTGTGGTTCTAAAGTGAGAGGTTGATATTTTCTTAGGCTTTCCCCAAATTCCAGAAGTACACTTTCTTTGGGGTCTGTGAAAAAATCATATTAATTAAGAACACAACGAAATATTTTATTGCCTTATTTGGCAGAGGTAAGCTGCAGAGGTAAACCCCGGGTGAGAAAGGTCATTCATGGGTACATGGAGATGAAGCTGGTAAATATGTAAAAGCATTTGGCCCTCTTAGAGATATAAAAGAGATAATTCAAAAAGATACAAGAAGACAGAACATAGGAAAGTGGCTAAACGTAGAAATTTTAATAATGTTTGGAAGTTGCCAAAAGAGGAAGCTTTCGACTCAATAAAAAGAAAATTAAAAAAAAAAAGTGGAAAGGGCTCCCTAAGGAGGTAGTAAGTAGCTTATGACTGGAATCTGGAGACTTTTTAGCAGAAGGTGAATATGAGGTACCTAGGAGTATAGTGAATAAAGTCCTGGATTTAGAAATAAGAAGTCATGAATTCAAGTCTTGTTTCAAATAACCATCAGTATGTCTTTGGACAAGTCACTTAACCTCACTCAGTCTCACTTTTCTTTTTTTGTAATATAGGGGATAATTACAGTTGTGCTGGAGCCAGCTGAAACTAGCTCTCAAAAGCCAAATATCTTGTCTCTAAAACAAAGAAAGCTCTTTCTTTCTCTTTCCTCTATATACATGAGCAAAAATAAACTATGGCAAACAGATTTCATTTTTGTAGGCCAGCATTTTCTTCATATGTTAGAATTTATGTTAAAGGTGGAAGGAAGTTAAAGTGATTAAATAAACTATTGGGTAATTTGACCATCTCCTTGAAAAGAGAATGATGATGATGATGACTAGCATTCTTATAGCATTTTATTTTTATTTTTTTTAACCTTTACCTTTTGTCTTAGAATCAGTAGAGTGTTTATTGGTTCTAAGGGAGAAGAGTGGTAAGGGCTAAGCAACAGAGGGTTAAGAGACTTGCCCAGGGTGACACAGATAGGAAGTTTCTGAGGGACAGATTTGATCCTAGGACCTCCCATCTCTGGATCTGGCTCTCAATCCACTGAGCCACCAGCTGCTCTTTCTTATAGCACCTTAAAGTCTGCAAAGTGCCATCCATAGATTATCTCATTTGAGACTCATAACCACCTTGTGAAGTGGGTAGTAAGAGAGGCAAGAGGAGAGGGGAAAAGGAAATTCCATTCAATAATTCAATAACATTTATTAAATGTCTCCTAAGTGCCAGCAACTGTGCTAAGTGCTGGGGATAAAAAAAAGGAAAAGAAAGGTAGTTCCTGTTCTCAAGGAGCTTACATCTAAAAAGGGAAGATAAAAATGAAAGGAAAGTATTAAGCGGGGGGAATCAGTGATTTCTCCCTCCCTCAACACTCCCACCCCACCCCCATTCCAGATTCATTGGAACTATAATGGTGGCTAGACATCAGTTGTCTATTCTCCAGCTTCTCTTCCTTCCTTCAATTCTTAGTTCTACTCATAAGCTCCTTTTCCAAAGAGTGATGAAGGAGGGTAAGCTTGGGAGCCTGGGTACTATCTATTCAATAGGCTATATCTCTCCCCTCAAGTCAAATAGTTCACTGCAAAATATCTAAAAAAATGTATTCATCACACATTACTCTCGCGTCCTCAGTACTCACTCATTTTCTAAACCCATTACAATTTAGTTTCCAAATCTACCTGTTTCCCAAGGCTCCTCTTTCCAAAGTCAGTAGTGATCTATTATTGCCTAAACCAATGGGCACTTCATAGTTCTCACCTTCCTTGATCATTCTACACTATCATCTTTATCCACAGTCTGCTTCTTGGGACTATTTGTTGAGTTGTCTTTGTTCTTTTGATCACTATCAGACCATTAGTTTACATTCTTTTTCCCATTTTAAAGTTTAAAACTTCCTTTCTCCTACAATATATCTGCCATTATCTCCATGACATTCTTTGCATGCTCTCATTTGACAATTATGTTCATTTCCTTGGGTTTAGGCATACTCCTATGCAGACGACTTGCAAATTTTGATCTATGGATACATTCTCTCTCTTGACCTTCAATTGGAAGAGAAAAAAAAAGGAAGTTGGTAGAAAGGAGGTAAGAAGGAAGAGAGCAAGAAAAGAAACAAGGATAAGCATCCACTATGTACCAGGCACCTTGCTTAGTGCTTTACAAATGTTATTTCACTTCATCCTGCCAACAACCCTGTGTGGGAGGTGCTATTATTATTCCCAATTTATAGTAGAGGAAACAGAGGCAGACAAAGGTTAAATGAATTACCCAGGAAAATACAGCTAGTACATATCTGAGGTCAAATTTGAATTCAGGACTTCTTGATGCCTCACCCAACACAACCTACCTGCTAATGGACATCTACATATGACAGACATCATGCTAGCATCTCAATTTCATTATGTACAAAGCTATATTTATCCTCCCATTAATACCAATCTCAGATCTTATATTTCTGTTGATGATATCACTAGCCTGCTAATCGTCCAGTTTTGAAATCTCAACTCAACTTTTTATTCTTTTCTCTTTCCCACTCATGTCAAATTAATTTGTTAGGTATTGTCAATTCTACCACCACAGTAATTTTCTCATCTCTTCATTCCTCTCCATGTACTTGCAAACATCCTATTTTAAATCCTTATTACCTCTCTCTATTATTATTATCTCTCTCTATCTATTGAAATATCCTTTACCCTAAATGTTCAGCCTCCTGCCTCTTCTCTTTCCAATCTATCTTTTACTAGGTGGTCAAAATAATCTTTCTAGAATATAAGTTCTTGCAAATTTTGATCTATGGATACATAGTTATGTGACTACTTCACATATTTACTCTAAAATCTTCATTCTCTCCCCATTGTTTACCAAATGCAAATTCTTTCAACTGACCTTTATCATCACCATAGGTTCAGCCTACTTTCTTTTTTAAAAAAATATTTCAAAATTCTGTTAAATATTTCAAATATATTTTATCAAAATTAATATTAATTTTAAAAATTTTAGTTCTAAATTCTCTCCCCTTATTACATGATTTCTCCATTCCTTGAGAATTTAGGTAAAATGAAATCATCAATTTTTAACCTAATTTGTTACCACATAAGCATTCTATATTTTGACTAACCTCAATTATCCAGTGTTCCTCTAACTGGGCCTGCTCTCTCCAAACTCCCTATTCATGTAGACTGCCTCTCGCACATCTCCAAGTATTAAGTATTAAGGTCTTTTAAAATATTAAAGTATTAAAGTTTATTATTAAGTATTAAGATCCTGTCTTCCAGACTTAGTTTATTAAACTTTCCTTTATATCTAAGTTGCAAGTGATTTCTCCCTGTTGAGATTTCTCAATGAACTTTGTCTAGACCAGTGATTCCCAAAGTGGGTGCTACTGCCCCCTGGTGGGTGCTGCAGTGATCCAGGGGAGCAGTGATGGTATCTTTCCTATTAAGTGCTATTAAAATTTTTTAAAAATTAATTTTCAGGGGGCTAAGTAATATTTTTTCTCAAAAGGGGATGATAGGCCAAAAAAGTTTGGGAACCACTGGTCTAGACCATCCGTATTATCAATCAAATTGATCATACCATATTCTTGTATATGTCTTAATCTCTTTATTAGATTACAAGTTTCTTGAGGGCAGAAATTGTTTTTCACATGAGATAAAATATTAAATGCATTGTATATCTCAAAGTATCTTATATGATATTACTATTCATAAATAATAAATTTATCCTTCACTCAAAAGAATCCTATGGATTAGTTAGAGGAAAAAACAGTTTTTTTCAGATTAGAAATGGAGTTCATTTGAGGTTAAGTATCTTTCAACCGTTCAGGTTAAGCAGCATCTTGAGTTAGGATTGAAGTAGAGTACTCCTAACCCCAAGGTGACATGTACCTTAATCTTAGTATCCTCAGTTTTTACTCAGTGTAGTGCTTTGCACATTATAAAAGTTTATTAAATATTGAAATCTTGAATTTAATTGACAATAACAAGACCATTGAAATCCTAAAGAGAACTAATAGAAACATTCAGAAATTTATAATACATAGTACAGTGGTAAACATTATTTTGAATACAAATTTTGTTAATTTATCGATTCTAGCTTGGGATTCTGAACAAAACTACAGACAATGAAAAAAGATGGGTACTGGGTTATTTTTGATACCACCACCCAAGGAATAAATGTGTTTTCTTCTTCATATTATGCCTTCTGGTATCTCCAACAGTTCTCCTTGATGAGCCATAACCACCTCCCCTTTTCAGTAAGCCACTGATGAGGTACCAGGCCTACAAAGGGGGATTAAATTAGCAAATCTCAACTCATGTTATATGATATGAATAGGGCTTTCATACTAAGACTATATAGAGTTCTACAAATTTTGGCTTAGCTATATATACATCCCTTGTACTTTCCACCATTTTATTTGCCAACTTCTATTTGGTCATATCATCAACTCTCAACTCTCAAAGTCTATGCATAAATACATAACCGATAAGGAAAAGAGGTTCTTTTTTCTTTACAAAGGGATTAGTGATATAGGTCCATGGAGAAGATAAAGGTTGGAACAACTTGGTGGTATTAAGCAAAAGTTAAGTCAAACTTGTGAAGAATGGAACAAATAATTGAATACTTTAACAGTCTGTAGCACAACTATCCAACTATTTTTACAGATAAATATAACTTCATAGTTCCAGTTACATCCTTTCCTTCTGAGTACCTTGGTTCAAATTTCAGTTTGGTCCATACCATCTGTATGACCTTGGGCAAGTCATTTCACTTCCTTTATGCTTCAATTTTCTACTCTATAAAATGAAATGATTAAACTAGATGATATGTACAATTTCTTCATTTCTCATTCTAAGATTCTATGATCCAACCCTCACACCTACCCTGATTCCAATGTATCAGCCAAATTATTGTTAGGTTCTTCACATCTCTGAAGTGATACACTGCCTAATAATCCTGAAAAGAACCCCTTTGTTTACAGATAAAGAATAGGAACAAGGACAATGTGCTAACTTGGTTTCATATACAGGTATCACTAAATATTTTTCAATAGCTTAAGTCTTATAACCAAGGTGAGTACTAAGGGAGATTCTGTAGTTTCACTTCCTAGAGTCAATCAAGAGAGGTTATTCAAGGATGTACTGAATGATTTGGGAGGTAGAACAGATATAATTTATAGGGAGCGTATCTTTGGGAAGAGGATTCGTATGGAGGGTGCTTAGATGTGCAAGTGGCTTAGTACATCCTAATGATCAATCACAATTTATCTTTAGCACTCAAGAGCCATCTAAACCCAAATAACAATGGACTCATTCAACATGAGCAGCTTCAGTAGAAGACCCTTCATGCTGATGGGCATTCCAGGGCTGGAAGAATTTCACATCTGGATTAGTATCCCTTTTTGTATCATCTACATTGTGGCCATTGCAGGTAATTCCATCCTGCTGTACCTCATCACTGTGGAACATAGCCTACATGCACCCATGTTCTACTTTCTTGCTATGTTAGCAGTCACTGATCTTGTCTTGTCTACCACTTGTGTCCCCAAAACTCTCAGCATATTCTGGCTTGGACCTCAGGAAATTTCCTTCCCCAGCTGTCTCACTCAATTGTTTTTCCTCCACTATAGTTTTGTCCTAGACTCTGCCATCTTGTTGGCCATGGCATTTGACCGCTATGTGGCCATCTGTTCACCACTGAGATATACAACCATCCTGACACCTCAGGTCATTGTCAAAATTATGGTGGGCATCTCCTTCAGGAGTTTCTGTGTATTTGTCCCTTGTGTTTTTCTGGTAGATCGGCTACCTTTTTGCCGAACACACATTATCCACCACACATACTGTGAGCACATTGGTGTAGCTCGGCTTTCTTGTGCTGACATTTCCATTAACGTCTGGTATGGTTTTTGTGTGCCTATTATGACTGTCATCATAGATGTGGTCCTTATTGCCATCTCCTATACACTCATTCTCAAAGCTGTCTTTCGTCTTCCATCTCTTGATGCTCGTCAGAAGGCTTTAAGTACCTGTGGCTCCCATGTTTTTGTCATTCTTATGTTCTACATCCCAGCCTTCTTCTCTATTCTTGCCCACCGCTTTGGGCACAATGTACCACTCACCTTCCACATTATGTTTGCCAACCTCTATGTTGTCATCCCTCCTGCTCTCAACCCAATTATTTATGGAGTAAAGACAAAACAGATAAGGGACAAGGTTTTCCTCTTTCTTTCTATAAAGGGCATGAAGTAACATGGATTGGGAACAGAGTAAAGGTTGGAGAAGACTGATGGTTTCCTTGTATTAGAGCCCAAGATTCACTTTGTGACTGATGAATACAAGAGGCATGCTCCTATTCTTCAACAATTTACAATTACATTGGTATGGTTGCAGTGTGGCAACATCACAACTCCACAGTAACGTAGTAGATGGCCTTTAACAGTTGCTCTGGCTGAAAGACTCGTCTCCTTATAATCAACCTGGCAATTAGATAGAATAACCTCCAGACAGCAATGTATATAGTCCATCATCAAGCCCATACCTGAAGTTCTTCTCACTTGGTATAAATTCCCAGAACATGTATACTTCTGGAAAGACTTTCATGATATGTCTTCATGATATGATACAAAGTCACCTTTGTATCATAATGCACCATCAGAGTAATACTTTAGGGAGCTCCATAAGGAATAAGGATAAAACAAGTAATCACAAAATTATATGGTGTCCTTTGAAAGAAATCTTGGAGGCTACCAAGTCCAACCCCCTTATTTTACAAATAAAGAAACTAAGGTACAAAGAGTTTAAGTGACTTACCCAGGATTACAAAATTACTAAATTTCTGAGATAGGAATTGGATCCATGTTTTTCTAATTTTAAGTCCAGTGCTGTATTCCTTTTACCATAGTACCTCTTCATCCTTTACCAAATGAAGCTCAGAACTCTCCCTGCAATTTTTAATCTTAAGGGAGTTAGTTGTCTCATTACTATGAGGCTATGACATTGAGAGTATCTAATAAGGGTGGGATTTAATTTCAGATTTTATTGGACTACAATCTTCTATACCATGCTGCCTCTGTCTAAAAGCTTAACAACTAGCAAATTCATGAAATAGTGTTTTGTTTATACTTTTATACTAAAGTATAATTAATTGTTACTTAAAACCAGATTACATCTAGTAATTCCAGGTGTATATATGAAAGGATATTGACTGAACTGAGTAAATAAATGCCTGCTAAATTCATAAATCATTATTTCAAGATCTATGATTTCATTGGTAATGAAGCTATGATTCCCTTGACTAAAACAGCATCTCTCTGTGTGTATTTAATTGCTCTGTCCATTAATTTCATCACTCTATTGCCAACCTTGTGATAAAACTCTGAATTTAGGTAGACTTGTCCTCAGATGACAGGCATAAAGTCCATCATGGGGTCAATAATCAAAGTCATTCCAGCTTGCAGAAGCTGCCAGAATGTGTGTTTCATGGGTATAGCATCAAGGGCCAGGTGCATCCTAATCACAAGGAGGAATCATGGGAGAATTTAAAAGAAAAAAATCATACTACTGTAAATTAAAATCTATTATTACTTAATAGATGGGAATAAAGTTATTTTGGTTAAATTATATAATATATAATCATATAATTAGTACATGATATCAAGCTGGGAGGAGTCATCGACATGTTGTTGAATTGAGATTCAAAAGAAAAGTCAACTCTTTGAAAAAACTGTCTAGAACTAATTGGTATAACTAGGGATAATTATAAAGTCCTATGCTTAAATTTCAGGAAAGGAATAGACCATTGAAGGACAGAGAATAACTACTTTAATTACAGTTTGTGTGAAAAAGGTACATATTTTAGTATGCAATAAGCTCATATGAGTCCGCAATAACACACGTAAGTCAAGAAAACTGATGTAATTTTAGAGATAGTGGAGTGATAGTGGCCAGGACAGTGAATTTGAATAATAAATCAAAAGACTTAGCCATTTGTTGAATCGAGGTAATTATAGTACCCAGACTCATCCTTTTTCCCCCTATTTTTTTCTAACAAGACCTTTCTACCAAGACCTCCATCGCCTCAAGGTTGAATTAGGACACAGATTCTTTATTTGCTCCCCCTACCTCTAGTTTCCCCCCTCCAAATTATACTGCAAAAGCTACCAGAATAACTTCCCTACTAGGTTATGTCACCTACCCTCTATGCCTTCCAGTTACGAATCTTTAACTCTCCATTATAACAAAGTGAACATTATGTATAATTCTGTCACTACAATATTGCAAATAAAATACACCATCTGGGAAATATGAAGAGAGACATATTTTAACTTAGAATCATTTTTTCTAGCCACACATCCCTCGTAATTGTGATATGGATCCAAATTTAATCCAAATATATTACTTTATATTTGATTTCATCAAATTTGCTAACAAATTTGGCTCAACCTTCTAGCTTTTAACGTTTATTTAGGCTTCTGATTCTGTCTTCTCTTCTAGTTTTGTTTCATCTAAAGATCTGAAATAAAGGTGCTTCATCCAAGTCATTGATTAAAAAAATGTTAAATAACATGGAGCTGCACACAGATTTGTAGGTCCCTCTGCAGAAACCTGCTTAAAGTTGATACAGCCATTTGATTCTAGTCAAACAACCTGTCCATTGTATTGGCCAGAGGTCTAGCCTAGATCTCTCCATCTTACTTATAAAGATAGCAAAAGAGACAATGAAGTATTTGGTTAAAATCCAAGTAGATATATCAGCAACATTTTTTGATCTACTATTCCAATAACCATGACAGAAAAGGATTCAAGGTAGATTTACTATTATCTGAACTTGAATCTCAGTGTTTTTATTCTGAATCAACTATTCTTTCCATTATGCTACATTGACTCTAACTACTTCATTCTCTACTTAGTAGTTTCTCTCTTCAATCACATGCCAGAGGATATTCTTGAGAAAACTTTCTTACAAAGACATATTTGCAAAGGTAGCTGGTTGTTAGTCAAAAGACTCCAGGGTGTTCCAATAGTCAGTGAAGTTTTATCATTATTTTAGTACATCCTATACTATAGTAGTATATTTTATATTATGGAGGTCACCATGGAATTAAGAGATACATTTGGGGAGTGCATGTGGTCAAGAAATATATATGGAGGGACACAATATATAGAGAACAAGTTTAACCAGGGAACACAATATAGAGTTGTCGATGTTTTTTGTCCTACTCTCTGCTAGGCAACTCTTGCTCCCTACTATCTTTTGCTGAGGTATTTTCACTATTCTTTGCTGTCCTCTGCTATTCTTCAGCTATGATGTAAAACATAGCTCCTAATTTTATTACTCAACTGATTCTTTTCTCTACAAGGTTAATGAAAAATCTTTAAATTGCCAAATGATATGGCCTGTCCTAAATCTCAGACAGTCTCAACCTCTCTTTAGCATTTGACTTATGTAGAATATAAGACCCTGGATCAGATATCAAAAGAATATGGGTTCATATCCCATCTCATATACTTACTAGCTTTTGTGAGCCTAAATAAGACACTTAACCTTTCTGTGTTTCTATTTCCTCATCTATAAAATAAGGATGTTGGACTTGAGGACCCGATGGTTTTTTCTAGTCCTAAAACTCTAATTCTATGAGCCTAAAATCCTTCTTTCCTGACACTCTTTATTTCCTGAGTTTTTTGTGTTATAGTTTTTTTTGGTTTTTCTAACACTGATTCATATCACCCACAAAGTCATTCATTAGACCATCAGAATTTGGATATCATGAAAGTTTCCCTTCTACCCTAATCCTGTTGTCTCTGACCCAACAGAAACATCTTTCTAGATTGATAGGATCACCAACTCAGGGGATTTAAAACAATAATTAAATTAATATCAAAGAGTATTTGGGTTGGTCTTAACCGTCCTCTTAGTCATTCTCTTCAGTTGTTCTCTGGTGGTAGAACTCCTTTGCTGATGGAGTCCAATGAGAGACAATGTTGTAAGGTTAGAAACTTTAGGGCAAACAGCTGGGTCTGGAGTACAACTAAAATCCAATTTCAGATATTTACTATTTGTATGATGCTAGGTAAATAAGAACATCTGTTTGTTTCAGTTTTCTCATTTGCAAAATTGGAATAACAATAACATATCTCCTAGGATTATTGTAAGAATCAAATGAGAGAAGTCTAGCACGAAGTATGGTGCCCGACATATAGTAAGTACTATATAAATATTAGCTGCTGCTGCTGTTGTTGTTGTTGTTGTTGTTGTTGTTGTTGTTCTTCTTCTTCTTCTTCTTCTTCTTCTTCTTATTATTATTATTATTATTATTATTATTATTATTATTGTCTTCTTTTCTATGAGGCCATGTGGCTGTGTGAAAGGATTTTAACCCCTAGGCCTAATCATTTATTTTCTGCTTCAGGTGAAGGAAATAGAGCTTTGAT
>NC_058132.1:87738798-87853010 GCF_016433145.1 Gracilinanus agilis
TTGGGCTCTTTGGGTTTATCATACACTGTCTTGCTGATGTCATTAACCCCAAGTCTATTCCACTGATCCTCCTCTCTGTCTCTTAGCCAGTACCATACTGTTTTGATGACTGCTGCTTTATAGTATAGTTTAATATCTGGTACTGCTAGGCCCCCTTCCTTCACATTTTTTTCATTATTTCCCTTGATATTCTTGATCTTTTGTTATTCCAAATGAAATTTGTTATAGTTTTTTTTTTCTAATTCAGTAAAGAAGTGCACTTTTAAACACACATTTTGACCACTACTGGGTCTGTACCGCAAAAAAGATATTAAAGGGGAAAGCATTTACTTGTACAAAAATATTTATAGCTTCTCTTTTTGTAGTGGCAAAGAATTGAAAATGGAGGGAATGTCCATCAATTGAGGAATGTCTAAACAAATTGTGGTACATGTTGGTGATGAAATACTTTTGTGCATAAGAAATGATAAACAGGATGATTTCAGAAAAAGCTGAAAAGATCCACATGAACTGATGCAAAGTGAAATAAGCAAAATCCGGACAACATTGTACACAATAATAGTAATATTGGATGATGATTATCTGTGAAAACTTAGCTACTCTTAGCAATGCAATGATCTGGGACAATTCTGAAAGACATATGACAGGAAATGTTGTCCACCTTCAGAGAAAGAATTGCTGGAGTCATCCTTCACATCAGTGTATTTATGGTTTTATTTTGAGGTTTTAGCTATGTATGTGTGCTCTTACAACAATGACTAACATGGAAGTGTGCATTGCATGACAATAAAAATAAAATAAAATAAAGCAAATAGGATGGGTCCAGGGAACATGCTAGGAAAAATTTTAGTAAGGAGCACCTTTAGAAATGCTTTGTAGAGGGGCAGCTGGGTAGCTCAGTGGAGTGAGAGTCAGGCCTAGAGACAGGAGGTCCTAGGTTCAAACCCGGCCTCAGCCACTTCCCAGCTGTGTGACCCTGGGCAAGTCACTTGACCCCCATTGCCCACCCTTACCACTCTTCCACCTATAAGACAATACACCAAACATTAAGGATTAAAAAAAATGCTTTGTAGGGGTGTATGTCTTTTCAACTGGGTTTTGAATGACACCTTAGAAAAATGACTAATTTTTGGTGATAACTGGCCCAGGAAAATAAAGTGGCTAACAACTCATAAACATTTAATCCATTTTTACCAAGTGATAACTCCATTCAGAATCTGTGTAAAGTGTTTTCCTACCTAGGTATAAATATATTGACCATCTCTCATCTGAGAAAAAAATTTCAGAAAAGTATGAGAATGAAATAATAAATTACTATTATCATTAAAAAATTTTTGGTTCAGGTTCTAAAATAGTTTTTTTTCTCTACCTGAACAATAATCCACAAAATGCTGACTATAAAAGAATAACAGAATAACTTGTCCAAGGATTGTTTTCCTCTGAAGGCCATTTAAAAATGAAAAAAAAAATTATGTTAGTAAGAGTAACATAGTAGTTCACATTTATATAATTCATTAAGATTTAAAGTGGACTTTTTTTTAAACCCCTAACTTTTGTTTTATTTTGTTTTATTTTTTAATGTAATTTTCATTTTAGAGTCAATACTTGTGCTTTGGTTCTAAAGCTGAAGATCAGTAAGGGTTAGGCAGCGGGTATTAAGTGAATTGTTCAGGGTCACACAGCTGGGAAGTATCTGAGGCCAGATTTGAACCCAGGACCACTGGTCTCTAGGTCTGACTCTCAATCCAGGAAGCAATCGAGTTGCCCTGACAATGCCCTTTCATATATTATCTTATTTGATCCTCATATCAACTCTATGAGGTAGTCGCTCTTATTAATATCATGCATTCAAACATACACAATAAACCGAGACAAACATGTGCATGGAAATATTTGAAGTACATACTGCAACATATAAACACAAATAAAAATCACACAACACACAAGGTAATATTACTCTCTCAAAAAAAGGAAACAGCCCTGAGTTTGTACTCAGTGGTACCTAGTTTGAATTAGGATTCCCCTATATATTTCTTCTGAAGCCTTGGACAAGACATCTTACCCCTTTGGGTCAGTTTCCTCGTTTTTAAAATTAGAGAATTGGGCAAGATGACCTCTAAGGTCAATTCTAGATCTAAATTTAAATCCTTGGCTCTTTTGGACACACACTGACACACTTCCTGATACTCAGTGACACCCAAATATATTCTTGGAGTCTGAGGATTCCTACACTATCCAGTAAGCAACCACAATTTGGGGATGTCTAAAGCTCTTTCCTCAGGATGCTGACAGATTCTGGCCCAGGAAGATGGATATCTTTCAGGGACCCAGTTATCTCCACCCTCTGGTTCCTTTGAGCCATGATAGATGCAGAAGCAAACGAACGGTTAATTTGGCTGATTTCTTGTGTCCTGAACTCCCAAGGGTTTCCAGGGATATAGCTGGCTCAGCGCTAATTTATTTCTGCTCATATACCAGGGAATAAGGAAGCATAAATAGCCCCGTGCCTGCCCTCTCCTTACAGTGTAGTTATATGCTCCATCCGAGTTTCCATCCTCCGATCCTGTACCAGATCCAGGACCTCATAGGTAAGAGCTATCAGATAGTCTTTAAAAAAAAAAAAAAAAGTCTAAAAGCAGAGCTAGCATTCAGGCCCTCAGTCGACATCTCGAAATAAGAGAAGACAGATCCAGTCTTTACTTCTGCCAACTGCCTCTGGTTTCTTTTTTTGCCATCAGAATTCCAGAGAAATATCTGTGGCATAAGCAACAGGGAGCAGAGAACAGAGAAGCCCAGTTGGAAGAGGACGGAGACTCTCAGCTACACTCTAATAAGGAATAGGAGATGGATAAGCAAGTATAGGAAAAAGAGTCTGGGTTTTATTCAGTGGACAGAGGTTCACATCCTTCTTGTTTCTAGTTCCCTGCCTGACTTTAGACCAATTCCATCTGTAAAATGAAGAAATTGAATCAGAATCTTAGACTTTCTTCTTGCTCAGAGTACTGATTCTTCTTTCCTGAATCTTTAGGTACTAGGCTTAGGTGTGTTTTTAGCATGTATTTAGAACTATATATTTACTCACATATACAGTATATATGGTATGTGTGTGTGCATGTATGTGTGTGATGCATGAATACAAAAACATTCTGGTAAATGTTTAATAGCTGGATCCAACAGAAAAAATGCACATACGGCACACTTTTAATCAAGGCATGACATCCTTCACTTTATTTCCTTCATGGGCATTTTTATTGTTTATGCGATATGTTTCTTCAGGTATGACATGAGGAATATGGAAATATGCATTACATAAAATATCCTGATATAACCTATACAAGTCTATTTACTGCCTTGGGGAGGAAGGGATGAAGTGCTTAAGGGAGAGAATCTGAATCACAAAATGTCAGAAAATAATTGCCAAAAATTATTTCTACATGTAATTGGGGAAAAAAGAATTCAATTTAAAAAATCTCATGGGGGATTTCCGGGTTAAGATGGCGGCAGAGTAAAAAGCAGTTCTTAACCTCTCCTGACTGAAAAAATCTCATGGAGAAGAGGAATTAATTTTGTTCTTTTAGGAACAAGATGAGAGTGGGAAAACAACTGAGTTTCAAAGGCAGATTTAAGGTTAAATATGGAAAAACTACCTAATAATTTATGATGTCCAAAGATAGAATGGATTGCCTTAGGAAGTAGTGAGTTCCACATTGCAAGAGGTCTTGTAGGTGGTTGAATGACGATTTATTGGGGATATTTTGAAGTAGATTTTTTTCTGTTGTTGGATTAAATTACCTCTGAGGACCCTTCCAACTATTTTTAAAATTAAGTGAGGCTTACTTGTGGACTGAGGTAAGGAAGCAGGTGTGCCATTATCTTTTTTTTTACCTCTTTTTCAAGTTTATTCCCTCTCTCTTTCTTTGTCTCTATCGCTGTTTCTCTGTCTCTCAGTCTTTGTATCTATCTCTGGCTGCCTCTTTCTCTGTCTCTATCTTCCCTCATTCTTTCTTCTTTTTTTCTTTTTCTTTTTTTAGTCAACCTCTGTCTCTGTCCAACTAGCTGTATCTGTCTATCTGTCTGTCCCATCTATCTCTATTTCCTCTTTTTTCTGTCTTCCTCCTCCTCCTCCTCCTCCTCCTCCTCTTCCTCTTCCTCCACCTCCTCTTTATCACATCTCTATTCTTTACATATCTATCTCTTTTTCGCTTACCCCCCAAACATTGTCTCTCTCCCCCTTCTACTTTTTCTTTACTCTTCTCCAAATTTGGAGGAGGAAATGGCAAAATCCAGAAAGTTATAGGCTGAATATGGTTGGGGAAGCTTTCCTTGGACTGGGAAACTTATTCCTATATATAAACCAGGGACTTTTACAGACTGGACAAGTGACTAGGGGACTTGGACTGAGAACTTGTGACTAGTGCTTGAAGAGACAATGAGAGGTTTCTACATGTGGATGTCTTATGTGAGCATTAATTATCTATTTATATATTCCAGGTACTGTGCTAAATCCTGGGGACACAAATCTAAGATAAAATATACTTCTTTCCCTCAAAAAGTTTATACATTAATAGAGAAAGAGAAGAAAAGATGTCCTAGGGCAAAAGGTGAATAATACTTACTTCAAGATCTTGAGAAAAGAATGAGCCAATAAAGGTAAGAGACAAAGAGAATAAGTTGAAATGTAGTGATGGCAGTGCCAAGAGAGGGGGCAAATGAGATAGTAATATTACTGAAGGGAATAAATGAGAAAATATGAAGAAAGTATAATAAATATTTTGAAGAGTCAATTATAGTTTGGATTGGAATTGGGGGTAAGTTTAAATGAACTGGAGTCAAGAATAACCTACTTGGTCATAATTATAGGTAATTATGTTTGTTTCCAGGGCATTCGGGCTATCAAAAACCAAATCATAATGGTCACATTTAACTTGAGTGGCTACAACCCAGATATCTTCATCCTGGTGGGGATTCCAGGGCTAGAACAGTTCCACATCTGGATTGGCATTCCCTTCTGTGCCATTTACCTCGTGGCTGTAGTGGGAAACTCAATCTTGCTGTACCTCATTATCATGGAGCGCAGCCTCCATGAGCCCATGTTCTTCTTCCTCTCTCTCTTGGCTTCCACTGATCTGGTGCTGTCCACAGCTGGTGTTCCCAAGACCCTCAGCATCTTCTGGTTTGGAGCCAAGGAAATCACCTTCACTGGATGCCTCACTCAGATGTTCTTCCTTCATTACAGCTTTGTTTTAGACTCAGCCATTCTTTTGGCCATGGCATTTGACCGTTATGTGGCCATCTGTTCCCCACTGAGATATACCACCATCCTGACTCCACAAGCCATCATCAAGATCATAGTAGGCATCTGCTTTCGTAGCTTCTGCATCATTCTTCCAGATGTTTTCTTGTTGAAGCGCCTGCCCTTCTGCCAGACACGCATCATCCCTCACACATATTGTGAACACATTGGTGTGGCCCGCCTCTCCTGTGCTGACATCTCCATCAACATCTGGTATGGCTTTGCTGTGCCCATTATGACTGTAATATCAGATGTAGTATTGATTGCTGTCTCTTACACACTTATCCTCCATGCTGTCTTCCGCCTCCCATCTCGTGATGCCCGTCAGAAAGCATTAGGTACCTGTGGTTCTCATGTCTGCGTCATCCTTATGTTTTACACACCAGCCTTCTTCTCCATCCTTGCCCACCGATTTGGGCACAATGTTTCCAGAACCTTCCACATCATGTTTGCCAACCTCTACATAGTAATCCCACCTGCCCTCAACCCTATTGTCTATGGAGTGAAGACAAAGCAAATAAGGGACAAGGTCATCATCTTGTTCTCTCCAAAAGGAACCCAGTGACCTGTAACTGTGAATCAGGAGCAGTGATTAAGGAGCTACTAGTAAGAAACTTCATTGCAGAATAGCCATTTATTAGTTGTTCGATCCTACCTAATAATATGAGCTTTCAATCAAAGAACATTTTAAATTTTCTCTCAGACTACAGATTCCCTAAGAGGTAGGGATTCCATACAGTCCAATTCAATTTAATTCATCAGTCTTCTTTTATTCACCTGGCTAAGGTGTTCCATAGCACTGGACCAAGGACATAATAAAGATTCAGTGAATTATATGCTAAATACTTCTGAAGTAAATAAATAAATGATATTGACTGAGTGGTGGATCTTCAGAAATGGCAAATCCTTTCTGGCAGAATGTCAAATGCATGGTTATCTTTTGATAGTAGCAAATGACTACAAAGAACCTGGAATTAGCAAAAATTGAAGAGGAGTAATCTGATTCTTTCTTGGGCTCTATTTCTTCCTCTTCATTAACCCTAAGATCTTTCTTCTCTTTAAAGCATATAGTCTTTGGGTTCTGTATTCATTCCCCTAGCGTCCATTCATTCTCATCATTTAAGGTTCCCTTTATGCAAATACTTCTTAATCTCTATATCTCACTTTGACATCTCACTTGAGTTCCAATATCACAGCTTAGTTGCTAAGGATATCACATTAGAAGTATACTTTAGTGGAATCAAACATTGAATTTATAATAAACAAACAAAACCCTCAAATCTATGTTCAGTTTTTGACTCTACTAGTTATTATCTTAGCAATCTTAGAAAAGTTTGTGAAATTCCTTGGTTCTGGCCATCACCACTTATTAAAAGAGGGGTTAGACTAGATGATTTCAGATTTTCTCTCTAAATTCCATAATCTTCTAAGAAAGAGGGAAAGGATTCACATGTACAAAAATATTTAGACTAACTTATTTTTTATGATAGAAAAGAATTGGACACTAAAGGGCTGCCCATTAATTGAGGAATAGATGAACAATTGTATTATGTGAATTTAAGGGAATACCTCATGATTGGTATATGCTATGAGAAATGTTTTTTAAAAAATGTTTTCAGAGAATTCTGAGAAGACTTTAATGAAATGATGACAAAAAATGAACAAAACTAGGAGAATTTATACAATAAAACATCATTGTGAAGACAAATAATTTTGAAACTCCTAAGAACTCTGATCAATGCAATGACCAAATATCATTCCAGGGGATTGAGAACAAAGTATGATAATCATATCCTGACAAAGATGTGGACTCAGGGTGCAAAATGAAATATTTTTTGGATATCAATGTTGTGGAGTTTATTTGACTTCACTATGCAACCTTTTTACAAAGTGTTTTATTTCCTTTTTTAAATGATGGGAAACATAAGGCTAAGAAAATCACTATTTAATGTGAAAAAATAATTTAAAAAATAACCAAAATGAATTCTGTTATCTTTACTTGGATTTCAGGCTATCATCTCAAATTCATCAAGTCTAAAAATAAAAACCATATGTCCCAAAAAGTCTTTCTCTTATTCTCAGCTTCTTAATTTCTATTTCCCACTCAACTGAATTCAGCAATGGGAAATCAAAAAGTAGTATTAATCTATAGCTGCTATGGTTCTCTTTGCCATTCTATGTTCCCTACCTCATAAATCCCATAGCAACTTTAAAAATCAATTTTCTTGATGCCTTTGTTTTACATTAATTACATTTCCCACTGTATTCTTCATCCTACATCATCCCAGAGAGCCATGCCTTATAATAAAGAAAAATAATAATAAATAACATTTATTTAGTATCTAACATGCTAAAAACAATGCTAAGCACTTTGCAAATATTCTTTCATTTGTTCCTTGCAGAAACCATGGAAGGCAGATGACATTATTACCTCTATTTTATAATCAAGGAAACTGAGGCAAACAGAAGTTAAGTGATTTGCCCAGGGTCACACAGCTAGTAAATATGTATCTGAGGCAGGATTTTATTTCATGTCTTCTTAACTCCAGGTCCAGTGCTTTTCACTGTGCCACCAAGTTGCCTCCTAATCAAAATTAATCAAGAGATTTAGAAAGTGTGATGATATATACAATGTTCCACACCCATAGACCCCTCCTTTGCAAAGAAAAGAAGGAGATGTATTCTCATATCTCTTATTTGAGGATAAACAGTCATCATAACTTCATAGATTTCAATTTTCATTATTGTTGGAATATTTACAAGACTGTAACCATGATGTATTTTGCTTTTCTAGTTCTATCTCATTCTGAATCAGTTCATATTGATGTTTTTATTTTTTGTGTTCATGTTTATTGTTTTGTAAAACAATAATCCATTATATTAATGTATCACACTTTGTTTAGCTTGCAATTCTGCAGTTAACAAACATCCATTTCATTTCAGATTCTTTGCTGCCACTAAAAGTGCTGCCATAAAGATATTGGAGTTTTTACTTTGTTATTGATTTTCTAAAAGTATATGCCTAGCAGTAGAATCTCTAGGTTAGAGAACATGGATATTTTAATCATTTTCTTTGCATTTTTTGGCATAATTGGAAAAAACCTTTAAAACTGATTACAATTCCACTAATAAAGTCTTTGCATTTCCATTTACTCTTCTTTTTTCCCCAGTTTGATAGTGTGAGGTAAAACTTCATATTTTTCTCTGATTTGTATTTCTCTTATTATTTGTGATTTGGAGCATTTTCTTCTATAGTTGTCAATGTGCAATTCTAATTTTGTGAAATGTTTGTTCCTGTCCTTTGATCACTTATCTGTTGGGGAAAGATTTTTGGTTTTTGATATTTTTAAATTTTCTACATGTCTTTTTATTGGGCCCTTATGAGAAATATCTGACATACAGATAATCTTCTTAATCACATACTTCTATTATATGAGTTGTATTAATTTTATTCATAATAATTAATAATAGCTAAGAAGAAGATTCATCTTCTTGAGTTCAAATTTGGTCTCAGACACTTACAGTGTGACCATGGAAAGTCACATAACCCTGTTTGCTTCAGTTTCCAAATCTATAAAATGATGTGAAGAAGGAAGTGGTAAAACATTCCAATATCTTTGCCAAGAATGACAAATAAGGCCATATAGAGTCAAATGATTAAAAAAACATCTGAAAATTACATTTATATAGTGCTTAATATGTGCTAGGAAAGCACCTTATAAATATCCTTTTTAAGGAAATAGAAGAATTTATTTAAAATATAATCATATTGTTAAAATACTATAAAATTTTGTCTTCCAAAGCAATATATATTCTAACCACAGTTCAAAAGATCTAGCCTGACCTATATCCTATGCCATTATTATTATTATTATTATTATTATTATTATTATTATCCCAAACACCACTCAGGAGGAGTAGGACCAAAGCTAACTTGTCCCTTTGAGATCTACAAAAAACTCCTGCATTTTGATATATGTAAATAACTCTTTGTACTCACTTTAGGAAAATTAAATCTTCAAATATCTGTTGCTGCTGGTACTGACAAGTGAAATAAATCTAATTTGTTAGTGCTCCTATTTTTCCACATCCCCTCCAAATTTTGTCATTTTGCCCTTTTATTATCATTTTAGCCAACCTGATAAGTGTGAGATGATATGTCAGCATTGTTTTAATTTTCATTTCTCTAATCAATAATGAATTAGAGCATGTTTTCACATAATTTTATGTAGCTTTGACTTCATGGGTTGATCCTCACAACAATCTGGAAAAGGTGTTATTTTTTACCTCCCTTTTACATATATGGTGAAACTGAGACTGGCAACAGTTAAGTGACTTGCCCCAAGGCCATACAACTAGGAAGTGTTTGAAATCATCTTTGAACTCAAGACTTCCACTGTAACACCTAACTGAAACTGCAAAAACTCTTCAATTGAATTCATCAAATTTATCTTTGTTCTTTTCAAATGGACTTTATCCCTTCTTTAGTTAAGAATCCAAACACTTTCCAGAGCTGAGTGATATTGTTAGTTGTTAGTTTCTCTTCTAGTTTTTGTTGGTTGGTTGTTTGTTTTCAGAAATGATCTTAATATTCAGGTCAAAAATCCATTTTCAATTTATTGTTGGCATAATATATTAGTTTAAACCTAATTTCCACCAGACTACTTTCCAATTTTTACCAGATCTTATCAAATAGGAATTTTTTGTTCTAGGAAATTTCTGGTTTTGGATTTATTGAACATGGTAATTGTGTTCAGTTTTTCAGTTTCTTTCTTGTTAGCTACGTGTTACAGCAGAAAGAGCTTTGGATTAGTCAGGAAGTTGTCTTGAAGATTTGAGTTCAAATTCAACTTCAGACACTTACTTATTAGGTGTATGTGGGTGATCATCAGCAAATCACTTAACCTTTGCCTGACTCACATTCTTCAACTGTAAAAAAGTAACACTTATCTTCCAGAGTTGTTGTGAGGTTTAAATGAGATATTTGTAAAACATTTAGTCCAGTGCCTGGCATAGGTGATAAATGCTTGTTTCCTTCATTCCAGTCAAGTCTGTTCCATAGGTCTACTTTTCTTTTTCTTAAATACTAAATGTTTTCGATGATTGATGTTACATAATAGATAATTTGAGGTACGAAATTTTTTTCATAATTTCCTTTGACATTCCAAATTTTTTTGTTTTTCCAAATGAATTTTATTATAATTTTGCCAGCTCAATGAAAGATCCCTTTATTGGTATAGTGCTAAATCTCCAAATTAATTTTGGTAGTATTTACTATTCATATTACAAGAATATGATCTCACCATAAACATAAAATATTCTTCCAGACAATTAAATTTTTTATTTCCTTAAGGAATATTATCTAACTTTAGCTATATATTGGGGGTGTTTCATTCCTAGGTATTTTATGGATTTTACATTATTTTAAATGTGGCCTAAGTTTCAGTTCCCTCATTTTAAAAATGGAATGATAAATCTTGCACATATCACTCACAATTGCTTCCCCTAGCAATTGTCTGGCCAAATGCCAAAACTAGTTAGATAGAGTAAGTGTAAATTGAACTGCTGATCTAAAGTCAGGAAAACCTGAGTTCAAATTTAGCCTCAGGTACTTACTAGTCATGTCACCCTGGATAAGTCATTTAACCCTGTTTGCCTCAGTTTCCTCATCTATAATGAGCTGGAGAAAGCAACGACCAGACACTCCAGCATCTTTGCCAAGAAAACCCCAGATGGGGTCATGAAGAGTCAGACAGAATTGAACAACCACCAGGAGGAGAGGCTCTGCATTATCCTTTCCTGATTAGCCCCTCAACCTAGTGCCTACAGACCTTTGGCTGCCTCCCTGTGCTGACCATCTGGAGAAATGTGATTCCTTTTTGGATTTCCTCATCACTGCTTGATGTGATATTCTCTCTAGGTCTTTTTCAGAATGGTTGTGGGGAAAATCTGGACTATATTGCTTCTGCCTTCTCTACATCTTCACTGGTCTCTTCCCCAGTTGAATTTAATAGAACTGGCAGTGAGAAAAAATGGTTTCCATTGTCTTCTTTTGTGGAAACCGAGGACACAGATAAACAATAATATCAATGAGAACCATTCCTACCTGGAAGTAAGGATAAAAAGGGTTCAGTAATGGAACACCAATGAAAAAGAATTGCTAGTGAAGAGTAATAAAGTAATAAAGCACAAGATGGTGAAACAAAGGAATAAAAAAAAAAGTTCTCTTTTCTGGTACTCTACCCAAGGTATCACAGAAGCTCAGAGAGGAAGGAAGAAAGGAAGGAATGGAGGGAGGGAGGAAGGAAGGAAGGAAGGAAGGAAGGAAGGAAGGAAGGAAGGAAGGAAGGAAGGGTGGGAGGAAAGAAGGAAGGAAGAAAGGAAGAAAGGGAGAGAGGAAGGAAGGAAGAAAGGGAGAGAGGAAGGAAGGAAGGAAGGAAGGGAGGAAGGAAGGAAGGAAATAAGGGAAGAAGGGAAGAAGGACATAATGGAGGAGAGAGGGAGGGAGAGAGAATGAGAGAAAGAAAGGAGAGCATAAGAAAAAGGAGAGGAGAAGACAGGACAACCAATCCCACTTTTAAATGTCTGTTATAAAAACATTATTTCTTTAAATTTAGCCATGATCTACTTCATTAAGACGTCTATCTATCACAGCATTATGTGGTGGATTGAATGTCTAGACTAGGAACTAGAAAGACCTGAATTATTACCTTGCCTCAAATACTAAATATATCAGTTTGGGAACTTAATCTCCTTCTCAGACTGTTGCCTCACTTGTAAAAAATGAAGATAACAATAGCACCTGCTTCACAGATTTGTCATGAGATTCAAATAAAACACTCTTTCTAAAGCATTTTAGGAAATGTTAAGTGTTGAATAAATATCAGCTATTATTTTGTTCACAGCTCTGCTCAGTGGAACAAAGTAGAGCAAATATAGCCCTTCAAATATTTAAAAATATTTATCATGCCCTTCCCCCACTTTTCCCCAGACTAAACATTCCCAGTTCCTTAAAGTGACTCTTGTATGATATAAACTCAAGGCCATTCACCATCCTGGTTGCCCTCCTCTGGAAGCTATCTTTCTTGTCAATATCTTCCCTAAAAATGTAATGGTCAGAACTCAGCATAATGCTCCAGATATGGTCTGACCAGAGTAGAGTATCAGCATTAAAATCTTTTAGCTTTCTGAGCTGCCATATCTCGTTGGCAAGCCATATTAAGCTTGCAGTTAACTTTTTAAAAATATCTTTTCCAGATAACCTGTTATATAGTTATATATTTACCAGTTTAATATTTATGAAGTTGACCTTTGAATCTTTAGAGAACTTAATTTAATCTATTTCTATTATTATTCTAACTTTTTAGATTTGTCTCAATATTCTAGCATAGCCAGAGTTGGATAAGTAAGTGTACAACCCATGTGTAACAGTCTTTGTCTGGGAATGCCCAGATTGCCCAACATGAAGGTATCCATATTGGATGATCTAAGTATGCTGAAGCTAACCCCATTACCCATGAAGTATTGAAACTACATACTGGCCACTTCAAGGAAAATAATCTTTCTTTTTTCTTTCCTTCCCTCCTTTCTTCTTTTCTTCCTTCAAGAAATAGTTATAAACATTAGTTATAGAAAATATGCTAGTTCTGGGGATATAAGACAAACACAAAACAATCCTTCCCCTTGAGGATCACACTTTCTAATGGGAGAATCATATTCATGTAATGGCATATATAAAATATATTCATAATAATTCTATAGTGAATTATATAGGAATGGACACTTGCAGCTTTGGGCAAGGGAGGACAAGGAAAGTCTCAGATAGGAGGTGGCATTTAAGTTAAACTTCCAAGGAAACTAACAATTATAATAGGCAGCTAAGTGGTACAGTGGAGAGAGTACCTGGCCTGAAGTCAGGAAGACCTATCTTCAAATCCAGGCTTACTAGCCACAAGTTAACTAACCCTGTTTGCCTCAGTTTCCTCATCTGTAAAATGAGTTGGAAATGGAAATGGCAAATTGCTCCAGTATCTTTGCCAAGAAAACCCCAAATGGAGTCACCAAGGGTCAGATAATGACTAAAAAACAACAAGAGATAAAGAAAAAGTGCAATCCAGGCATGAGGAGTAGCCTATGCATTCCCTGAATTGGGAGATCTAATTCCATGTTGAGGAATGAGAAAGAAAAAATTGGTTGGACCATGGCATACATGATGAGGAATAATAGATAAGTTGAAGCCAAATTGTGAAGGACTTTAAACTCCAAATAAAGGAGTTTGTGTTTGATCCTGGAAGTTCAAGGTACCAGTGGAGCTACTTGAGCAGCATAGTGACATGATCTCTTTGCCTCTTTCCTTCTTCAGACATAACCTGAGCAAATATGAATTTCTGTGCCAAAGGGGAAAGTGACTACAAAGTTATCAATCATTGTCTTACAGAGTTTATAGCATTGTTGGGTAAACTTAACTGATTTTATGATATTTACTCTTACAATCCATTCAGTGCCAAATTAAAGATATTAAGCAATATTTCTTCTGCTCTTTATACAGTTCTTCACTAAAAAAAGTGAGGAGGAATATCTGTGCCACACTGATTGATTGCTGTCTTCCTCTACTTTATTCCTTCTAATGGTTTCTCCTCCTCTCCCAACCAAATGGTGCTACTACTGTCTCTGTCTCTGGTGATACTGAGTCTGTCAAGAGCCCACACATTCAATTTTACACCCACACAAGTAGTCAGGATTCTAAACAAGGGAGCCTAGGGAGAATGGCTAAGCTTCTGAGAGATAATCCCTCATTACTGATCACACCTGAGCTAAATAGATCTTTAGCCCCATAGCAGGGACCCTCTAGTACAGGCTTCCTCTACATTCTCCCTCTGGGACTTGAAGGAGTAGCTGATAAATTCTCCCTCATAACCTATCCTTCCCAACCCGTGTATTGCTAAATCCAGAAATTTTTGGTGTCTCTAGTAGTCAACACAGAAAGAGAGGATTAAGAAGTCTTCAAGGAGGAAGGAGAGAATCCACCCCACTACCACTAGACAGTACATCAGGTCTACAGGTGAGATTTTGAGCCCACCTTCAGATAATAGAATTTTGGTGAATTGTAAGGGATATATGGGATAATCTAGTGCAGGAATCTGCAAATTACAGCCAACAGGACAAATATAGTAGATTACCTTTAGTATAGTGACTAAAGCACTGGGTCTGGAGTCAGGAAGACCTAGGTTCAGATTTGACCTCATCCTTACTATCTGTGTGACCCTGGGCAAATCACTTAATTTGATTGCTTCAGTTCACTTTCTTATATGTAGCAAGTGACTGAGAGGGAAACAAATAATATAAAGTTTCATACAGGCACTTGCGTCAAAGTGCTGTTCGCAATATGTTTGTTATTATCTTCTTCTATGGAATCCTTTTTGCCAGGGGAAAGCCAGAGATAGACTTCTTTAGGGAAGATGGGGCATCCATAGACAGTTCTCTGAAAGGTTTGGAATTGGGGAAAGGGAGAGATGTGTCTAATTGTTTTTCCTCCATGGGAATACACAAAGGAAAGTGTTGTATTACTTTTAAATTGAATTAGAGACAAATTTCGCCAAGTTCTTAATGGCTCATCTCTGACCACATACTTCCTTCATTTGCTTTTCCAGTTGTGTGAGACCAAGGAATTCCATCTGGCCTAATGGAAAGTATACTCACTTTGGAGTCATAAGACCTGGGCTCAAATGCTCGTCTTGGGGACAAAAAAATGAAAATAATGGGACCCAGGATTCAATCACATAAACATTTAAGCTCTTGCTATGTGAAAAGCAGTGTGATCAGCACTAGAGATTCACAGACAAAATGAAATGGATTCCAAATAACTAACCTTCTTTTAGAAGTTGGGGAACAATATGCTCAATAAATAGTTGTTATAAGACAATGTGAGGAAGGAGAGGATATTAACAAGGAGCAGGAAAATGGTAGGGGTGGACTCCATGGAGGACGTGAAACCTAAACTCTTGTGGAAAGAGAAAAATTCTGGGAGGAAGAAATAAGGGTGATGAATATTCCAGGCACTAGAAATGCCTTATTCAATTGCCTTGAGGCAGGAGATGGAATCTCAAGTTCAGGCAAAGCAGGTAATTTGGTTGGAACGTAGTTTATGAACCAGAATAAGCAATCATTTACCTGGAAGGGGAGGTTAAAGCTAGATTTGGAGGGCCCCAGAGTCATCTTGTATTCTTGAAGTGCCAAATGGTTACAAGCACTAAAAGTCAGAGCTGTGCCTTGGGAAAATCAGTTCAGTAGCTGTTTAGAGACTAAATTGGAGAAGGAATACACTGGAGTCAGGCAAGCTATTAAACTAGTATACACAAGATCAAATGAGATGATGTTTGTAAAGCACATTTGTCACAGTTCTTGCCATATAGTAGGCACTTAAGTGTTTACTTGTGAAAATTTTGTCAATTCAGAGAAGGGAATGGATTAGAGAAATCTGTCAGCTATAGAGGACAAGATATAGCAATTGATTGAATATGGAGTCAAGAATGACTCTTAGGTGTCTGAACCTGAGTATGTGGAAGTATGGCAGTATGCTCAATAGAAAAGGGAAATCTGGAATGAAGGGATGGTTTAATGGGAAAGATGATAAGCTCCATTTTTATCTTCTTAACTTTGAGACACCTATGGGAGATCCAGGTAGAAATGTTCAGTAGGGAGTAAGTGATGAGAGCACAAGGAGAGAGACTAGTGCTGTTAATGTGGATTTGGGGGTCATCTATGTAGAGATGAAAAGTGAATAACTAGTGTTGAGATCTTCAAATGATAAATGGTGGGGAGAGAAGAGAAGAGAAGAGGACTCAGGGCAGAGCCTTTGAGACATCCCTCCTTAGGAGTCAGGAGATGAAGCACCCCCTAAGAAAATTGCAAAGAAAAGGCTAAAGAACTAGACATTCTTTCCCCTCCCTTTTAGAGTTTTCCAGAGTCCCTGTATTCTCTGAGGTCTCAGAATGAAGGGAGTCTGAGCAAGCCTGGGAGGGGTAATGAAATGGGACCTGGGGCTGGGACCCGATCCCCTGGAATCCTGCCAAGAGAAAACGTGATCTTCAGTATTCTCCCACACCCTCCTTGGTACACACCGTGCTTGTTCTGTGGTGAGTTGGGCCCCTCTGTTACTGTACATAAGGGCTTGGCCCACCAAGTAGTAGAAGGGTTGGCCCCTTGGAGGGGGGGTAGGTTGGGGGATCTGGGCCCTTTGATTTAGTCAAGGCCTCTTCCTTGTATCAAGCCTCTCGAGTTTCTGAGTCAACACTGCTTACTGATGGGATAGAGAGTGAGTGGGATGGTGAGGCCCTGGCCCTGTATCTAAGAGAGGGGGAAGGTGTGAAGCAAGAATGGCTAGGAGTTATATTCAGGTAAGATAAAGCAGGAACTAGTATTAAAGATAGATTCAGGAGGCAGTAAATGGCTACATGGGGACCCTCCAAGGGGAATTCACCTGGATCAGATGAATAGTTCATTTGACCTCACATTTGCCCCTTCTAGTTTAGATGAGAGAACCCAGACTTATCCCATCAGCTCATTTATATCAAGTATTTTTGCAAACTTCAAAATACACATAAATACCAACTATTATCATTATAGTTATTATCATTGGGAGGATGTAGGGTTTCAAGCCCTCTTGTCAAATAGGAAGAAATAAAGAATGGATTCCATTCACTTTTTACTCTGGGAATGATCTAGGATAACTGAAAAAAAATACTAACAGTGTTTTGGGGAAATACCTTTTTTCTTTGTTACCCTTAAAGAAGAGGCGATCATTTGGAAAGTGATGGGTTTGGAGAACTAAAATCCTGACAGGTCATTTTGTGTTTGACTGAAAGGAAATCTGGGATAACAGAATCATAGTTTTGAAAGGGACCTCAGAGATTATTTTAGGATATGTAATGATTAAAAATGATAAAGGCTGATATAAGGAAAAATAATATTTTATTTAGGCCCATGTTGATAGAATAAAATCGGACCACAAGCCTGGCTATTTCAAAATCCCGCCTCCGCCATTTTGTTCCATACCTTCCCTACTCCTCTCAGTCCCCAGGGAGCACGCTCAGGTAGCAAAGAGGAAGTCAAATGCCACTTCCCAATATTTAAAGACATGCTTTACCTTGAAGATGTCATCCAAAACAGGAAACCCGTTGGACCATGGAAAATGCAGTTTCAAATTCCCCCACATGTCCACAGGAAGTTTGTCAAATACTTTTAAATGGAACCCCCAGAAATTCCAAATAACACAGATTTTAGCATTTTGGAACTAGAGGGGACTCTAATCTATCCTTAAATAAGAATCCCCTCAATAATATATTCAAAAAGTAGTCATTAAAACTTTGCCTAAAGGCCTCTAGTAATGCAAAATCTTCCCAAGGCAGCACATTCCATTTTTCATGACTAATTTTTAGGACATTTTTATCCTTATGTCAAGTCTAAACAGGTTTCTTTCACTGCTTGCTCCTAATTCTGACCTTTAGGGTCAAGGAGAACTTAGCTGACTTCTTTTCAATATGATAATCCTTCAACCCGTCATATACTTGAAGCATGCCTTCATTCTTCCAAGTTAAATAATCTGCTCTAAAATTTCACTCTTCCAGGTACATGGACCCAACTTCAATCAATTCTTGTATAGCATGCTTCAAAGCATTTCAGTTATCCTGGTTGTTCTCTTGGTGTTTCTTTCTTCCTTCCTTCCTTCCTTCCTTTCTTCCTTTCTTCCTTCCTCCCTTTCTTTCTTCCTTTCTTCCTTTCTTCCTTTCTTCCTTTCTTCCTTCCTTCCTTCCTTCCTCCCTCCATCCATCCCTCCCTCCCTCCATCCCTCCCTCCCTCCCTCCCTCCCTCCCTTTCTTCCTTCCTTCCTTCTTTCCTTCCTTTCTTCCTGACCTTGGAGTCAAGAGGAACTAAGTTCAATTCTAGCTAGACATTTACCAGTTATATGACCCTGAGCAGGTCACAAAATGACTGTCTGATCAGTATTCTCATCTCTAAAATAGGGATAATAATAATAGCTACCTCCCAGGGTTTTTGTGATAGCCAATAAGGTCAAAATGTTTTCCAATTGCTTTATAAACCTTAAAGTGTTATATAGGTACAGTTATTCCTTTTCGTTGTTTTACCACTACTATGACCATAATCACTACCTCTGCTGCTGCTATATATTAATATTAATCCTCTCCCTACTTCTAGTCTTTCCTTCCCTTTCTAGGAATCCTTCCTAGAGCAGCTCCAATAAGTCATCATCTAGTTATTCATCACCATTCCATGAACTTCTGCACAGTTCTCAATACTAAGATGATTTTCCTCATATCATATCAGACTGGAATCTCTCCATCTATAATTTTTACCCCCTTTTTTTTGAATTCTGACTTTGTTTTTTCCTGTAAATAAATATTTAAAATGATAAGAACTATAACTGACATTTGCATATGGTCAAGTTTTCAAAATGCTTTACATTTGTAATTGCATAACTACCTTGTGAAATAGGTACTGCTACAGGTATTGTTATCTCCATTTTACAGGTGAGTAAAAAAAAGGCATGGAGATTAAGTAACTTGCCCGTGGTTACCTAGCTAATGTGTCAGAGGAGGGATTCAAACCCAGATCTTCCTAAATCCAGCTCCAACTCTCCATCTATTTTACCACAGTGCCTCTCAAAGAGAAGAAGACACCTTGAGCCTCAGTGGCATATGGACAAGGAAGAGAAGCAGATGTGGGAGTCAGGGCCCTTAGGAAGTGACAATGGCAAAGATTTACTCAAATTGTGAACTGAGGGATCAAAGTTGGCTCAGGGAACAGGAAAGTCAGGGGTTTTAGAGATGACAGATTCAGGTTATAATGAGAGGAAACCCTGAGACAATCAGGTCAGTAAGTGATCTATTTTTTAGGGGAATCAGTAACAGATTCCCTGGTTTCTAGAGATGGAGCAACTATTAAATAAAGAATCATTCTCTTCCTATCTCTAGGGCAGACTTTGTCTCCTCCAGTCCAGATCAATAGTCAACCTCTTATCCCTACCCTCTAGTTCTTCTTAGATCATCCATTCCTGTATTGTAGAGGTTCTTGTCTCTATCTGACCTAAATCTTTCCTTCTTCAGCCAGAGACCAGTTGTCCCATTCATCTGCAGAGGAGCTCTAGAACTCTTCAATCAAGCCTACTGTGGCTGAGTAAGAGCAAATTCTCCCCATAAGAATCAACAGAGGGGGGCTCTCCATGGGCAGAAGAGACATGCAATGAAACAGGGTCATATCATCTATAACAGGAGAAGTACTGAACTCTGGAGAACAGGTATTATAGAGCAACAGTAGTAGAAGGGCATATTAGGACCCACTCATAGCATAGAATTCTAAGAAAGGACGGGTGGGTCAGTGAGTGGTTCAGGCATTGAGGAATATGGGAGATGCAGAAGAGAAAAAAAGAAATTGGAAAATTCAGGTAAGATGATAAAAATGGGGGTAATCACATTTTCAGACAGGGAATAGAGAAGTGGAAGTGGAGAAACAAGTTACAGAAAGAAGGGACTATTTCTGAAGGATTGATCATTATTCATAGTATCCCAAATCACTGGAGAGAAAGAGCAGAAAGGATGAACCACTTTGCAATAGGAGGAATTGTGCTTAGACTGAACACCAGGAAAGCATCCCTCACAATGCTGGGTGCTGAGGGGACATAAGAACAAAGCAATGAGAGGGCCTAAGGAACTCTCAGAGCAAGATGGAGCATGCTTCTCCAAACTCCATCCTACCTCTTTTTAACCTGAGCTTGGTGAGGCCTTGGCGACAACAAAGAACAGAAGGATAGATAAATTAAATAATCCCTTTCCTCTTCCAAGGTTCTCAAAGAGTTGTTCTTCCCATGAACCCAGATTCAGTCCCTCCAGGGTCAAGGCCCAGTCAAGGCAGTCAATGGAGCCAGGCCACACACTAATCCTTCTCAATCATACAACTCTGACCCTGGATCCCAGCTCCGGTCCTGGACCTTTTGTCCTTCTGGGCATTCCAGGACTAGAAGGTGCCCATGCCTGGCTTTCTGTGCCCATCTGTCTCTTGTATCTGGCTGCAGTGATTGGGAATTCCCTGCTCTTGGTCCTCATGGCGGCAGACCCAGCCTTTCAGGCTCCTATGTACCAGCTGCTAGGCATGCTCGCTGCAGCTGACCTGGTGCTGTCCACAGCTACAGTGCCCAAAGCCCTGAGTGTGCTTTGGGGCTTCTCCGGAGAGATTTCCTTTGGGGCCTGCCTGGCTCAACTCTTCTTTGCCCACGTGGCCTTCGTGGCAGAGTCCTCAGTGCTGCTGACCATGGCCCTGGATCGCTATTTGGCTATCTGCTGGCCGCTGCACTACGGAACTCTCCTCACTCCCCGAGTGGTGGGAGCCGCGGGAGGCGTTGCCTTAGTTCGGGGAATGTGTGTGATGGCGCCGCCTATAGCGTTGCTTCAGAAGTTGCCTTACTGTGGGAGGAGAGCAATACCGCACACGTACTGCGAGCATATGGGCGTGGCGCGGCTGTCCTGCGGGGATACCCAAGTTAACATCTGGTACGGTCTGGCCACCACGCTGCTGTCACCGGTCCTAGACGTCGGGCTCATTGCCGTGTCCTACGCGTTCATCCTCCGCGCCATCTTCCGCCTGCCATCCAGGGGCGCTCGCCGCAAAGCCCTCAGCACTTGTGGGGCCCACGCCAGCGTCATCCTCCTCTTCTACATACCCGCTCTCTTCTCCTTCCTCACCCACCGCTTTGGGAGACACACGGTCCCGGCACACGTCCACATCCTTCTGGCCAATCTCTATGTGGTGATCCCACCCGCTCTCAACCCCATCGTCTACGGCGTCAGGACGCGGCGTATTGCCCAGAGAATCCTGCGCTTGCTGGCACCCAGCCGAGTAGGGGTGGGAAGGGAATAGAGTTCAAATGGAGGTTCTCCAACAAGATAAGCAAAGAAACCTAAGCCAGAGAGCCCAACTGGATGCATATTTTGTCCTTCTGTGAACACTCTTTGAATATATGATTTTACCCCCCAGATCCCCCACTCTGCCCCAAGACACACACACACACACACACACACACACACTCTCTCTCTCTCTTTCTCTCTCTCTCTCTCTCTCTCTCTCTCTCTCTCTCTCTCTCTCTCTCTCTCTGCCTTTATGTCCTTCTCTTGTTCTTCCTATTTGCCCAATAGGAAATGTTCTCCACTTTCTGGATGCTAAGCCATGATCTAAATATCTCACTACCTAGGTATGCCTAGACTTTGAATTTTTCTTCACTTGCCTAAGTGTCCTCTTCTTACCTGCTTGTGGCCCCCCAAAATGCTTTGGAGGCCTGGGAGAATGGTTCCTGTCTATCTTTGCTGAACAGGAGGACGGAAGGTCAGGATGTCAAACCAGGTACACCAAGAGGTCAGAATCTGTTTCTGTGTCAGATTAGGAACCCTGAAGGGGGAATCTGGGTGGGTGCCTGTGTTAAATCTGGGGCCCAGAGGCAGGCTCTATGTATCTGTATCATTCGTAGCCTTGAGAGTAGTATCCATGTATGTAAGGTGGGGGAAATGAGGACAGTATCCCAATAATCGCATTTTAAGCCTCTAAAGAAGGACTTGGGTCTTGTTTCAGTTCAGCAAATTAAGTTAAATCCAACTACCATTTATGAAGTGCCTCCTATATGAAAGGTATTCTGGCAGAGTGGGCAGAGAGTTGGCCTCAGAGTCAAATCAACTTGGCTTTAAGCTATTCTACTGACTTGCTGACTTTTTAACACTAGGAAAGTCTCTTTGCTTCTCAGTGGCCTCAATAATTCTCTGAGGCTAAATTATAGAGTGAATGCCATACTGCATTAGGAGAGGGAATTTTCTGACTGGGAGCTCCCTTAACAGATGCAGTCCTAAGCCTAGGACAACTAGGGAATCTCCAAATTAAGAAAAAAAAATTGTCTAAGGGATATATATATATATATATATATATTTTAATGATGGTCTTTGCCTGATTTCAAAGAGCTGATAAGAATAATACATAGTAGAGTGTGCTAGGTACAAAGAAGAGAGTCAGGCAAAGGGACTCTGGGACAATTTGAGCAGGAAGAAAGCCCTGACAGCTAGGAACATCAGGCTTACCAGTGGAAGAGGCTAGAAGTTAAATTGGAGGATGATACATTTAGAACTAACAGGGACCTGGGATGTCTATCCTCCTTGTGTTTTACGGATGACTAAACTAAGATTCTGTAGGCCATAAGGGAACATGTAGAAGGAATGTACATGAAAATGGCTTGCATGAATGCAAATAAGAAAAAGAAATATGTCAAATTGGGAAGATTGATTATTTGTGGAACATGAAGTATGTGAAAGTAAATAATATTCATGAAATGAGGCTAGAAAGGTAGGCAGCAACCAGATTGTGAAGGCCCTTAAATAAAAGACCCTTTAGGGGTTGGTAATTTATCTTAGCAATACTAGAAAATAATTGAAGTTTTATGAGCATGATAGTGACAAGGAAAGGGTCTGGGCCTTAGGAAGATTATCTCAGCAGCTGTATAGAGGAAGGATTGGAGAAGGGGGGAGTCTGAGAGGGAGATAAAGACTCTGGAGGCAAGGGAGACTATTTGAAAGGCTATTTATAACTTTCTAGGCAAGAGATAAGGAAGGCCTGAACTAGGGTGGTGATTATGTGAGTTGGATCAAAGGGAGGGGTGAGAGGTAGTATGAAGGTAGAATGAATAAGAATTGGCAATGGGTAGGACACACCTCAACCAGTTGGTAAAACTGGATTTAGACACAAATTGATAGTTAAAATAAAGCTTAAGAAGGGAATGTTCAACATGTCAAACAACAAATTGTTTCTGTACCCAAAAGCAAAATGTTCCCTGAGTAGGGTCCAAATAGTGAGCCTTGGAAGGGCTGAGATAGAGAGGCTGGGAGGAATTATATGGGGTAAGAGGGGATGATGGAGTAGTTTAGACATATTTCTGCTGGGCCTCTCTCCCTCCCATTCCTTGACCATCCTTGTCCATGTTAATGCTCAAAAGTTGTAGTAATAGGGGGCAGCTGGGTAGCTCAGTGGAGTGAGAGTCAGGCCTAGAGATGGGAGGTCCTAGGTTCAAACCTGGCCTCAGCCACTTCCCAGCTGTGTGACCCTGGGCAAGTCACTTGACCCCCATTGCCCACCCTTACCAATCTTACACCTATGAGACAATATACCGAAGTACAAGGGTTTAAAAAAAAAAAAAAAGTTGTAGTAATAGTTAAAGGACTTTGCTGGGCTGAAAGAAACATAAACCTTGACTTTGTGGGCTGGGACCAATCTCCTGTCATTCTACACTTTCACTTTTCAGAAAAAAAAAAATGATGTAAAAATGGAATGTGTATAATTGGAATTGGTTTTCTCATGAACTTCCAGGTTCATAAAAAAACCCAATGTATTCTTATCTCTGAAACTCTGATGTTTGGGTTTGTAAGTGCTGTGGCAGATGAAAGATGAAATTCCTGAGGAAACAAAGATTTGATCTTTTTGAGCATATCAATTAATTAAGCAATATATGGAACAACAAATTGTTATCAGACTCCTTCCTCAGCTTTAGAACTAGACCTCAAATGCAAGAGGAGACAGATTTTTATGCATTAAAAACAATTAGTCAAATCAGACCAATTCATTAAGAGGGAAACAATACAATATTAGATAATCTGATTTCTAATTAAATGAAAGATTAAGAATCTTCCAAGTTGGAGTGGGGGGGGGGGGAAGTGAATTGGTGCAATTCCCTGAATTCAGAAAAAGAAGGATCCCACTACTCCCAGGTATCTGTGAACAATCAAAGGAACATGGAAACAATAACTGATTGATCAGTATGGGGCTAATTTTCAAGTAAGACATTTGGTTTGCTTGAGATATGTAATTGTGAGAAAACTTTTTGCATCAATTTATGGTTCTTACTGAGTTTCTGGTCAGCATAACATAGATTCGTTTAGTTAAGGGTTTCTAGAGGGCAGGCAGAAGTAGTCCAACTTCTCAAACACTCAGGGTTAAGTTCAAAAATATAATAAGATTCTCTCCCAATTCCCACAAATAAATAAAGTTTTCGAACAAGACAGAAATTGGACTAGACTCATAACTGAAGAGAAAGGGAACTGAGCTAACTCTGGGACTGAGTCCTAAGATGGAATCAGTGTGATTCACCCAGTTCCCACAATTAACCACTTATTCCCTCAATTTCTTCAAACCTTAGGCCTCACTTCATTCATTATGTACAAATCTGACCATGTCACTCCACTGCTCAATAAATTCTAGTGGTCCCTATTATAGTACTTCTAGGATCAAATACAACTACCTCTGTTAGGTAAATTGAAATCCCCCAGCCAGCCTTTGCAGGCTTTTTTATTATACATCATGATCCTTCACTCAGTTCACTCAGTACAGACATACTGGCATTCTTGTTATCCACCTCTCCTTGTCCCTCTGCTTGAAATGCCTTTCCCTGGAACTTCCACCTATTAGTATTCCTAGTTTCCTTCAAAGCTCTGACTAAAACTGCCTTCTCAAAGAGGTCTTTCCTTATTCCTCCCAGCTGCTAATCCCTCCTTCAGGTAATTACTGTGCCTTTATCTCCTATGTATTCTGCATGTATTTATATTGTTTCTACCATGGAATGAGTATAAACTCCTTGAAAATAGGTGACTCATTATTTTTGCTGGTGTATCTACAAATTCTTACAGTGATTTTTGTGTGCAAAGGACTATGCAAAATGCAGAGGACACAAATATTTTTAAAGATGAATCCATCTTTCCCTCAGCATGCTGAAATTCTGTTCTTTGGGTTCCATGCTTTTTTGGTTTGGAAGCTGATCCAGAATATCTTACCTTCAGGCTAGGGCTTTTGCCTTTCTAAGGTTTACAAACTTTCCTGATCCCTGAACTGCCTCCTACTTCCCTTGGAGTAATTCCTTCTCTTATGTTCCTAAAGTGAAAATCTCATCATTGACCCAAGACAACTCAAACTGTTTTAAAAATGTATTCATGGGAGCACACTGGATTAAGTTCATTCATTCATTTGTTCATTGATTCTCAACTGCCCTTCAGCCAATCAGGAAGTCTGAATGGGTAGAAGGTTTTGGTTGTCCTTCCCATATTAAATGCCCTCCTTAATAACACCTTATGGTTTGTAAAGCTCCATATGTAAATGTTATCTCATTTGAGCATCATAACAATCCTGGTAAATAGGTACTATTATTATAGTGTCCATGTTATAGTTGAGGAAACTCAGGCAGACCAGATAATTGACTTGTCAAGGGTTACACAGTTTGTGTCTGAGACCAGGTTTGAACTTAAGTCTTCCAGATTCCAGGTCTAGTGATCTATCCACTAGGCTACCTAGCTGCTATATTATCAAGTAACCACTTAGATAACCAAATTCTTCTCCCACTCCAACCAAATTTTTCCTTTCCCTTCCAACCAGTTTTTCCATCTAAAAAGCACAAATTATTCCAGCTGCCAGAAATGTTGGCCCCAAGCTTCACAGATATTCAGCAGAAGTCCACTCAAGAGACCAATCTAAAAGTTCTTCTGATATGGAAATGGGCCTCAGGTCCTATATTCAGGTTGATGATGTATTATTAGGGCCTGTAATCACCACAGTCTTACCAAAGGCCCACCTTCTAGAGAGAAGAGGGTAGAAATCTGGGAGAAAGGAAATCTGCCAAGAAGTACCACCCTAGAGAAGCAAAAGATATAGCAGACATGGGTAAGGCTGATTCTCTAGAAGAGTCATGAGCTAAAAACTGAGACAGACTGGAAAATGAAGGCTCTCTCTTTTTATGCTTCAAGAGACACCAAAATCTGTCATTACTGTTAGGCTTTAAACACTTACACTATTTTTATATTTATTATTTAAAGTTCCCATGGTTACCAGCAGTAAAATTCCTTAGAAACTCTAACAAAGGCTTTTTACAGTAACTTTGGAGCAGGGGAGGCAGATTTAAAGAAATTCCTACCAGTGCAAGCTGTCCCCAAATGCAAAAAGTTCTAGAAGGAACAAGGGAGTCCCCCTCCATATGCCTAGTTAGCATTTATGGTCTTTGACTGGGAGATTATAGATTGGATTCAGATTTCTGGGTGGGGTTGAACTAAGTGACCTGAGGTCCCTTCCCCTTTAGAGATGCTATCAGTTGAAAAACCTGGTCCTTTTATAAAGGATTCCAGATAAGGAGGGACCTAGGAGGGTAAAGTAACTTCTAAATAAAGACTTGTTGACTTGAAGTGGGAGGTCCAGTGATCCTAAGAGTTTAAAATGCAGATTGAAAAAGAAAATAAACTGTAGTCCAGGAAGTAGACCTGGTTCTGCTAAGTTTGAGGGGAGTAAGGGAGAGATTTCATATCATTAAGAGACCTCATGTGAAGGCCCTCCCAGCCTCCCTAGCCTTTCTGTCCCAGAGTTTCAAGCCTATAAATAAACTGTTCAGGATTAAGTTTCTAGGAGAGTCATTATTCCCTAAAGGTAAGAGATTGGGAAAGTGAGATATTTCCCTAATCTCAGCACCCTCTTCCCTTGGTTTAGCAGAGAGCACAAGTCCCTTTCTTGGCTATCCTAAATCCAGACTTAGAGTTCCCACAGATAGTCACCACTCCCCTGCCCCTTCCATTGGTACTTCGATGATGATAGCTAGGTCCTGGCACTGATCCATGGTCCCTGAATGCTATGTGTAATTGTGGGGGAAGGCGACCTGCCTATACCATCCCAAGGATCTCTGAAGACTTAGGAACCACACATCAGTCACTTGGATATTTCTTTATTGAATGCCGAATGGCTTAGGTCCTAGAAAGGGGTTCATGCTATAAAGTGTGGGAGGGGCAAAAATGAATGAAAAAGCATTTATTGGGATCCTACTATGTGTCAGGCACTATGTGAAGTGCTGACTGTATAAATAAAGGCAAAAAAATAGTACCTGCTCTCAAGGAACTCACAGCATGCAAACAAGATCTAAAAAGGCTAAATTGGAAATAATCAACAGAAAGAAGACATTAACTTTGAGGAGGAGCAGAAAAATTTTGTTGTAAAAGGTGGGATTTTATCAAGGTCTTGAAGGATGCCAGAGTAAGCAGGAGACAGATAAGAAAGGAGAGAATCTTAGGGATAGGGACAGATAGTGAAAATGCCCCAAGTTGGGGGATGTAGTGTCCTGGTCCAGGAAGGAGAACCGCATCAGTGTAACACTGAGTATATGAAGAAGAGTAAAGAGTAAGAAGACCGGAGAAGAAGGAAAAAGTGGGATTATGAAGGCCTTTAGAAATCAAACAGAAGATTTTATATTGGATCCTGGAAGTAACAGGGAGCCAGTGGAGTTGATTGAATAGAATAGTAGTATGGTCAAACCTATATTGAAGGCAGAGAGGAGAATGAGCTGGAGTGGAAATCTGAATCAAGAAATCCAGTGAGAAGAGCAATGCAATTGTCTGGTTGTGAGGGGATGAAGACCTTCCCCAGTATAGTGGCAGCATCCCTAGGTGAATGCAAAGCTTCTAGGTCAGTGTTCTGCCTGGGGCCCAAGACCACTCTTGCACCAGAGACTTGAAGAGGCACGGTAGAGACTTAACATCACATTGATATGTCAGGAGTTCAGGATTGCCAGCATTTTGAAGGGACTCTGGAAAGGTTGGTGAGCTTAGAGAGGCCCCATAGGTGATGCCCAGAAAACTTAGTTCAGACTTGGGGAGAACTGAGGAACTTGGGATTGGGAACTGAGGGCTAGGGCAGGTGGGGAATGAGGGAGCAACAGCCAGACAGGATGCCCAAAGAAAGTCCAGGCTCTGAAGCAAAGTCTATGTGGAGATGAGGATGAGATATAGACCCTGAAGTAATGCTCCCAGGGACACACACCATATCTTACAAGGCCTGTCCCACCTCAGGTGGTATAGGCTGGTAACACCCTGTTGTCCCAAAGATTCAGATTGGGTTGCAGTTCCTCTTGTGGGGCCTCATTTTGGTCCTTAATCCCCTGTGAAAAGACTTGCCCCTAGTAGGGCAGGACTGGAGAAAGGTAGCTCAGGTTCACTTTAATCTGTTTAGCTAGAGGGGCCTGGCTGACCTAAGGGTGGGATTAGAATGTTAAGGAAGTTCCCTAATTCCAGGGGCCCCTCCTCCCCCAGTTTCATCACCTGGGCCCTTGCTGTTTGGGGAGGAAGTCTGAGTCTGTCACTCATCCCACACCCTTTTTGTCTCCTAGGAACCATCATGACCCCCAGGATTAGTCTCCCCTTCCTTCTCCTCCCCCTAGAACAGGATAAAAGGCATTTGCTGCACTCACTGGTCCATTACAGCCACTTGGCCCATATTCCTGCAGACCAGATGCACTGCTCCTCAGCTTTCTTCCTAGGGCTGCTGTTGCCCATGGTGCTGTCCAGCCATCCCCAGGTAATAAGGAGAAGGGCAGAGTGGATCCAGAGAACAGGGAAAGGAGAGAACTCTAGAATTAAAGGTCCACAGAATGTCAGGGATAGAGGGGGACTTCGAGAAGATGTAGAGTAAATGTCAGAGGCAGGATGCAAAGCCAGATCTCTTCTAACTCCCAGAGTTCTATTATTCTTGCTCTACTTAATGGGGAATTCCATTGGGAAATGTCTTCTGAGAAAGGACAGAAACTAGGAAGAGAATGAATGGACTATAGGCTGATTTAGAGAAGGCTGCAGGAAAAGAAAATATTTGTAGGAGTTGAGGTCTTACCTCTGCCCTGTCACAATGGTTCTTTAATTCATTTCAACCTCATAATCACCCTGGAAGGTAAGTGCTATTACTATTCTCATTTTATAGTTGAGAAACTGAGGACACAGAGAGGTTAAGTGACTTATCCAAGACTCCTAGAAGAGTGACTAGTCCTGAAGGAAAGGTCATGAATAATCTTCCAAGGGTCTTCATCCAAATGCTGGTGGGACATAGCCTCAATATACCAGTTCCCCATTCTCAAGCTCTGCCTCAGGTGTCATCTCTGTGTAGAGCCCTAAAAACTTTCAGTATAGACCCCAACAGCTCTTTCCCTACTTTCTCCTCTCCTCATTATTTTTGTAGTTTTTATTTCCTCCTCTATCACTACTCAGATGAGTGGATACATTCAAATCCACTATTTACAACCCCTCAGAATCCTTCCCAGTCTCCTCCTTAGTCCTTAGTTTATTTATATCCTTCAACATTACTAAGTTTCCATGCCTTATCCCTTTCCTTGTCCCTGCCCTGTCACCTTCAGGAAGAAGTAGTATGCTCTGGTGAAAGAGAAAAGAACGTGGAGTCTTTGTGTTGCCAAGGCCTGTACAATGCTCATGAAATAATAATAATAATAATAATAATAATAATAATAATAACAACAACACCTAGCACCTTATGATGTTTATTGATTGAATAAATGAACTGGAATCAAGGGACCTGGATTCAAGGGCTGAATACAACTTACCACCTGTGTGACTTTCTAGATCATGGTTCACTCATATATAAAATGAAGGGATTGGTCTAGATCAAGGGCATCTTAGCCCTTGCCTAGCCCTTACCACATTTCTTAGAATTTATAGTAAGGTAGAAGGTAAGAATTTTTTAAAAATTATGCTAAGATGTCTGTAGGATTCCCCAGACTCTCAGAGTTGTCCAAAGTTCCTTCCAGCTCAAAATTCTAGGATCCTAAGAAATAAATGTGTGCTTGTTTATTCTTTGATCTTTCAGGTTGGAAAGGAGCAGAAACTTTGAAATCTGCTTTTAAAGAAACAGGGGGTTCTACTCAGCCCTCCAAAATGTAGTTTTCAGACAGTTTGCTTCTTCCCCTTGCAGGTCAAGCCTGAAATGGTCACTCACAATGACACAGCCTACAGTTTGGGTCAGCTCCAGGCAGGATCCAAGGTAGGATTAGGGAGGTCTTTCCTGCAGGGTGAAGACATCCCCATTGCCAAGTCCTTACTTCCTCTTCCAACTTTGGGTCTTCTATATGTAGATAGATGGATAGTCTGCAGAATAAAGGGCAAACACAGTCTATCCTCAGAAGTCCTGCAGTGGATCCTGGAACGCAGGGTCAGACCCACACTGCTCCTAAGCCCTGTCAGTGTTCCATTCCACCCCATTTATTGCCCTATACCATGCTTCCTAACATCCTTTCTTATCCTATGAAGTCCTTGCCATTTCAGAGAGTGAGCAATGTAGTGGGCTCCATGGATGAACAAGGCAACTGCCACTGTGTGATCTATCTACCCAACAGCCCCATCCCCCTGCAGCAAATAGAGAAGCTTCAGAATGCTGCAGAAGAGCTTGTGGAGAAGTATGAACTGGAGCTTTCCAAAGTAAGTATCCTCTAGGAAGAGAGGGAATTCCAGGAAGGAGAGGCTGGAGTCAATTAGTTACTATTTCCCATGGTGCTGATCTGGACTGAAAGTTAGATCCCTAAAAGTGGGGAGTGACAGAGGATGGGGATGGCATTGTTTATTCCTTACAGGATTCTTGGTCTGGAGGAGACCTGACTCTTAAACCTGGAGGGAGGAGATAGGATCCTGCCTTTAGGAATATCCCATTCTGATGGGCAATACCAATCTCAAGTTAATTCTGGGGTTTATCTATTAAAACACAAATGTGAGAGATATGTATTTTAGTTGATACCTTTGGAGAAAGTCCTTGGGGAATGAAATTTTAATGCTGGGAAATTCAGACCTGTGACTAGGGACATGGCCTCTCTGGTCACACTCTGTTCACCCCTATCTTGAGAATACGGCTTACTGGGGAATCAGGGATTGGCCTTTGGGAAGTTATATCTCATTAGGAAGACAGATGGTTCATTGGATGAACTAGAAGGGACTTTAGAAGTCCTTTATTGAACTAACTTGAAATATGTGCATAGGTAGCAACTGGCTGATCAGTTTGGTTCTTTTTATCAATAGGACATATGATTAGGAAAAGAGTTTCAACTACAGGTTATTTGCACCTTATTTTATTGATGATAGGAAAGAAAATAATGAAGGTTCTTGAGACAGAAGGGGCAAAAAGGATGGATGGATGTTTCTAAAACTAAAATTTTTATGTCCATATTTTTGTATCACCTTATTTTTTCTTTTTATTATTCCTACACTATCAACTAAATTTTTCTTTGTATTATTTCTTCCCCTTCCAGATGGATTTATAAAAAAAAAATTTAAGAAGGAGAAATGAAAAACTATTTGGCAAAAACTATCAATTTTTGACAGTGGTTTTAGAGGGAAGTAGAAGAGAATAGTCCCATGGTGCCAGGAAAAGAGCAGTTAGAGATTACCTCTGTTCCTCTTCTTGATTCTTTTTTCTTGATTTCTTTCTCTTTCTTGAATACCTTCTCCTTTCTTTCTTGTCAGGTGGATGAGCACACTAGAGTCATTGGAGCCCAGGAGAAGACAATGCTAGAGCTCATGCAGCACCTGGAAAAGAGGCAACAGGGCACTGGATCAGAATCTGTATCTAGCCATGCCTCCTATTCCTCTATTGATCGCGACTGGGATGCCCTTCGAGGGGAGCTACTAGGTGCTGAGAAACTCCTGACCCAACTCAAGACCCAGGGTAGAGTAATGGGAAGCAAGGGCAGCAACATTGATGGAATCCTCCAAAGGGTCAAGGGACAGGTAAGGCAAGCCCTATCCTCAACAGCCTCCTCAGCCCCTATTGTCTCTGCTAGGTACATTATCAAACGTTTACTTTCCCTCAGTTTACATACTCTCTTATCATTATATACTCCACATTCTTGATGTGACCCACATGTCATACACACTGATATAACTCTTTACACCATGCCTCCCATGACATATTTACTACATTATAGACTCACATATTACACTTCTCCTAAAACCCCTTCAGCATCTTCAAATTATATACTCCGGACCACCCAATTCCATATGACACCCATCTGGGTATAGTGAAAAAAAAAATAATGGATATGGAGTGAGGGCATCTGAGTTTCCATCCCAGTTCCATGCTTAGTACCAGTATGAGCTTAGGCAAGCCATTTCATTTCTTCATACCTCAGTTTCTTTACCTGTTAAATGAAGAATTTGGGCTCTATGATACCTAAAGCACCTTCTAGCTTCCAGTCCTATGATTCCATGACTCCTTGTGACTCCTCACCTCCACAGATCATAAACAGGACCAAATTATTATACGAATCATCCTATATTACATTTCCTAGTATCATACACTCCATGTGTCCCCCCCATTGCCCTACTCTCACATTATCTTTCTTATCCAATCCCTACAATATCACACCCTCAATTTTATTCCCCTTAACTCTTATCTATATCATAGCATCATTATGTAACTCCACCTGGCCCTGCTGTGTCATGTCCTCTCATAGATTTGTAAGAAAGAGGATGTCTAGAATTTCTTAATCTCCCAGTTACCTACAGAAAGAGGAAGCCACCTAACCAGACAGAAATCCATTTCCCCAGACAGAGTAGATCAAGAGCAGAATCAGGAAACAGTAAATGGACAAGCCAGATTGGGGCAGTCTAGGTGGCAGGTAGACAGAGTCTACATCCTCTCTTCAGTCTTCAATGGTAGCACAGAAAAATGGTGCCCAACCTAGCCTGAGGCAGTCAAGGTGTTAATCTTTTCCCCACCAAGCCCATAACTACCTCTCCCCATCCTAGAGGGTTCAATTAAACCGTTAGTGTAAGCCAACCTAAGGCAGAGAGAAGAGAAGGCTCAATCATAGTCACTACTCTCTGCCCTAATTAGCTCACAGTCTAGTTAGGGAAATCTGACATATTGGGTCAGGCAGTGAATAATATGGAACAGATTGTTAGGTATTATAGTAGAAAGGAAGAAGTCTAAGAGTAGTAAAGGGAAAAGAGAATTGATTTGACTGGGATGTGGCCTGAATGCCATTCATGTACTGTGTAACCGTGGTAAAGTACCCAGACCTCCCTGGGCATCTTTAGTTTTTCTCTTTCTGTAAACCCGAGAAGTTCATCTGTCCAATTTTTATAACATCTGAGAACTTTAGAGATGGAACTGTTGGAACTTTAAGATCATCTAGTTCTTCCCTCTAATTAAATGCCTGAAGGAACTGAGGTACAGAGTTTGGAATATAATCTGCCTAGGTTCACACATGTAAGTATTAGGACTCAGTACTAACTGTAGTATTATTTAATGCTAGTAAATGTTAGAATTTGAGTTCAACCTTGGCTCATCTTATCCCAATTTCAGGGCTTTCCCCCTTTATACCAGAGTCTCTTTTTACCTGGATGGAGAACTGGAAAAACAAAGGAAGTTTCCTTGGCACTAACTCTCTTTTCTCTCCTATCCAGGTGCAAAACGCCAGCATCATACTAAGGCATCTGGCCAGCTCTCAGCAAGACAATTTGCGGGTCACTCGCCAGGAGGTGAGTGCCTTGGAAAGCCAATTGAGTGACTGTGAGAAGCATCGAAGCCCTGGCCACCAGACCCAGAATCTTCCTCCTGGTGAGTGTCCCACCATATCTATATCTGGCCCAGCCTCGAAGATTAGAAACTTATTCTTTCCTCTTACAAATCTTTCCACCTCACAGGAAGGATGCCCTTGAGTGAAACATAAGCTGAACATTTAAATAACATGTTTTAAAATTCTACATGATGTGCTACTGAGAGGCAGATAACATAGACTCATTTGTTTATATTTTTGTTCATTCGTTCATTCACTCATTCATGTATTCATTTGTTACTAGATGTGTGATTTTAATGATGTATCAAACAATATAATGGAGAGTACAGTTTTCCATTTACTCAACAACTTATAGTCTTAGAGAGTAGAGCTGGAGTACTAAGAAGCCGTGACTAGCCCAAGGTTACTCAGCCACTATAGGTCAAAGAAACATGAGCTCGTGTTTCTCTGATTTCCAGATCACCTCTCTAAAGTGGCACTATATGCTATATGAATGCGTAAATTCATAGTCATTATCAGCTCAACACACACATATACAAGTATATATTTCTGCATGTTTTCTTAAATAAATAAATTAAATTTATAAGGGAGTAGGGGAAGGGAATAAACATTGATTAATTATCTGCTATTTATTAGGAACTATGATAAGTACTTTACAAATATCTCAATCTGGGAGTATTCAATACACAGAAGTTAAGGGTTTAAAAAAATTAAAAATAAAATAAAAAATAAAAATATTATCTCATTTGATCCTCATAAAAACCCTATTAGATATGCAACATTATTATTTCCCCCCTTTTTATGGTTGAGGAAATTGAGGTAGGCCAACATTAATTGAATTTCACAAGGCTATACAGTTAGTAATTGTCTGAGGCTAGATTTGAACTTGGGTCTTCCTACCCAAGGCCCAGTTCTATATCCACTGTTCTCTATCCACGTAGCTTCCAGGTAGATGGAAGTTCAGAAGTCGGCATATTTTATTATATTGACACATACCAACATCACACAGTCAACTAGTATTTATTCAGTCAGCTAACATCTATTAAGTGCCTGTGATATGTCAGGCACTCTGCTGTACTGGGGATCAATATTAGCTGCTGCCAACATACATACTGAAACAACTATACATTCACATTAGTACCAGCACAAAGGCTCATATACACACATGCTGTTGCACACTTATTCTCACATTAACATAGTGAACACAATGGTTCTCTAAGAGAAAATAGAAGTGACTCACTTTGCTTGCTTTCATGTTAAACAAAGTGCTTCTCTTACAAAAACCTTGAGTTCTGCAGTTCAGATATTATTTATATTATCTCCATTTTGCAGGTGAAGAACCTGAGGCTCAGTGGTTAAATGAGTGGCCAGTCATGAAGCTTCTAAGTGTCAGAGCTGGTATTCTAAGGCAGGGCTCTCAGACTTTACATCTAGTATACATTCATTTTGCCTCATCGCCTTAGTCCTACCTACCTTGCAGGAAAAATGATTCTGTAAATCATAAAGTTTCCACATCATGTAAAGATATTGATGGTTACAAATTCAAACACTCTAAGGACTCCCCTCCCAATACCCCTGAGTCTATTGGTTGTACAGTGGAAAACTTTGTTCCAACTCTCTGAGAAATAGCCCCAATCCCCACCCCTCCTCAGATTTTCCCCCAAGACCTTGGGGAAGGTAGACATGTAGAACTGGTTCTCTGCTCAGTCTGTACCACCTTTGGGGACCCCATAATGCTCTCTATTTTTCTTAGGCTCCTGTGCTCATGGCATCCTGCTCAGCGTCAGTCATCCCCTTGTAGTTCAGCTCAATTGGCGTGGCTTCAACTACAAGGCTGGTGCCTGGGGTCGAGATACTGGACTCAACCCTACCTCTTCTCTCTACTGGGTGGCCCCACTCCGTTCTGATGGCAGGTAAGCCATTTGGAAGCTGCCACATTTTGCCACTCAACCCTATCCTCTCCCTTGCCTCAGTACTCTCCGGCACCCTCTCCGCTGTCCTCTTCTCCTTTTCTCCTTCATCCACCTCCTCTCTCTGTCTCTCTGTCTCTCTTTCTGTCTCTATCTGTCTCTGTCTCTCTCACCTCCTCTTTCTTTCTATCACTCCCTCTCTTCCTCCTCCTTCTCCTCTTCTTTATCTCTCTCTGGGGAAGAGAGGTCTGCATATGCTAGAGTGGTCAGTCAAAAAAAGGCTTCTTGGAGTTGATGGACCTCCAACTCTGTCTCGAAGAATAGAGAGGATTCAGTAGTTCAGGGAAGGGAAGTCTATCCAGAACCAGACAAATCAGTATTTGTACCCAAATAATAACATTTTCTACTTTGCGTTGGTCCAAGGTACTTTGACTACTACCGGTTGCACAAGTCCTATGATGACCTATTACTGTTCAAAGACTATGAGGAATGGAAGATGGGCTATGGGGATGGGAGTGGCAACACTGTCTACAAGAACTTCATGTATTTCAACTACTATGGCACTGGCGACATGGCCAAGGTAGACCTGGCCACCAACACCCTGGTGCTTCGCAGGTCCCTTCCTGGAGCCACCTACAACAATCGCTTCTCCTATGCTGGAGTGCCCTGGAAGGACATGGACTTTGCCGGGGATGAGAAGGGGCTGTGGGTAGTATACTCCACAGAGGAGAACAAGGGTAACCTGGTGCTGAGCCGGCTCAATGCCAGCACACTAGCTGTGGAGAAGACCTGGCGGACAGGGCAGTATAAGCCAGTTGTATCAGGGACCTTCATGGCTTGTGGGGTCCTCTATGCTTTGCGTTCCCTGAGCACTCGCCAGGAGGAGATATTCTATGCCTTTGACACTAACACTGGCAAGGAGTACCACCTCAGCATCCTGTTGGACAAGATGCTTGAGACACTGCAGAGCATCAATTATAGCCCCTTAGACCGGAAACTTTATGTCTATAATGATGGTTATCTTGTCATGCATGACCTTGTTTTCCAGTGGCCTCGGCCACCTGCCAAAGGTGCAAAGGCAGGGCCCAAGTCAGGAAAGGCTTAGTCCCCCACACCTCAAGAATGGGAGTCCCCCTTAGTGGGGAAGTCCCATGAGTTCACAGCTTTCCCATCCCCTTCTTGGCTCTTATCACTCACTGCCCCTTGGTGATTGGGCAGCATTAATCAAATCAAGTCAACCTATTCATAATCAAATAGCCAGGTGACTTATAGCCACTACTTAATTAGTGATTTAAATGTTCTATTCTGGATCCTTCTAGCCCTAGTCTGTGCCCTGCAATATAAAGAATACTGAATCTGGTACCAGGAAGCCCCCCTTTCTCCCAGGCATTGCTACATCCTACCCTTTGTTAACCCCTCAGTTTCACTATCTGTCAGATGGAGACAATATGTGTTAGACTACCTGTCTTCAAGATTTGTTGAGAAAAAGAATTCTGAAAACTTTAAAGTTCAATAAAATTTGAACCATCATTTTGTAGTGATCTCATCCTGGGTCTGAGGGAATATGAATCTGCAATTTTATAAGTTGTGATTCTAGGATCTGCGGATCTATAGAACCCCTGGTTCTTGGATTCTAGGATTCAGAATTCTCAGATCTAGGTTGCTGTGAGTGAGTGTTAAGGTAGGCCACCTGCAAAGAGTCACTTCTGGTGGACAGAATAGGCCACAGGCCTATTATGACTATATCATGCTGACACAGTGTGGTATGCTTTTTTTCCTCAATAACTCTGTAGTATGGGTCATTATCTCTTCTTTACAAATAGGGAAACTGAGTGTCTGAGAGGAATTCCAGAGGTGATCTTTATTGGAAATATCCCATTGAATCTCAAAATAATTGCTTCTTATACTCAGAGTGCCTGCTATATAGAGAAAGAAACATACACACATTTTGACCGTGGTAGGATAAGGAGAGAAGATGTCAGATCCTCCTTGTCTAGCGATACTCTAAGGGAATGGCTTAGATTTTCAAACATCTCATAGACATTCCCTCCTAAGCATTCATGGCTATATTCTGGCTACATGACCACCTTTTGGAAAGTAGCTCTTATGCTAAAAGCCTTGTGGTCTGAAAAAGAGAGAGGATTTAGCAAGCTTTTCCACTCATTTATGCTTCTCCCCACCCCCACAAAATAGAAATATATTATTAAAACCTATAAGCATGTATGAAATCATTAATATTTTGTAAAAAATCAAGCAGCAATGGGCAGCTGGGTAGCTCAGTGGAGTGAGAGTCAGGCCTAGAGACAGGAGGTCCTAGGTTCAAACCCGGCCTCAGACACTTCCCAGCTGTGTGACCCTGGGCAAGTCACTTGACCCCCATTGCCCACCCTTACCAATCTTCCACCTATGAGACAATACACCGAAGTACAAGGGTTTAAAAAAAAAATTTGAAAAAAAAATCAAGCAGCAAGATTTAAAGAAAACTAGCATGGAGACTTTTTTCACCGATCTTCAATTGTTACCAAACTACTTAATTTAACCCTGCCTTCTAGTGCTAGACTTAGATGGAAATTGAAAATTTAATTTATCCTAAGCTTTATGCCAAAACCTTTACTCATGGCCTTCAACACTTTAGGGGGCCCTTTGAAATAAATAAAGAGCTTTTATGGTGGTTTCTGTTAACCCAGTTCTCACAGGAGGAGGAATGACCTAGCTTCCTACATGCCTTTGTTCTTCTGAGTGCCTCTTTTTTTTTTTTTTTCTTTTTTCTCCTGAAAAGAACCAAAAGAATGAGGAGCCACATCACACTAAACTGGACTGATCAATATCTGAACACTGTGTTGGCTTTTTCTTTTATTGGTCAGAAGTAATTTGTATATCTCTGACAAACCAGTTCTTAACTATTCCAACTCCCTCTGCTGTCCTGTAGATTAATTACTGCATTGTGAAAACAGCTGGATTTATGTCAAAGGGTCACCTAATAGCCCTCGTTAAGGCAGTCTAAGTGATCCGATTCAAAGTTACCTATTTCCCAACTATGTGAAGAGCTTAATTTTTGAAAATAACATGAACAAAGAGTTGAATGGCTAGTGGACAGGGAACTAACTGCACTTGGATTCAAAAAGACTCTAAGAGGGGTAAAAATTTCATTTCAGACACTCTGTGTCTGTGAGACCCTGGGCAAGTCACTTGATCTCTGTTTGCCTCCGTTTCCTCAACTGTAAGAGCACCTAACTCCCAAGGTGTTGTGACTATCAGATGAGATGACATCTCTAAAGCAACCGGTATAGTTTCTGACACATAGTAGGCACTATATGGATGCTTATTCTTTTCCTTTCCCTGTCCCCTTCCAGCTCGATCCATGATCTTACGCTCCTGTGATGCAGAAATTCTCTGTACAAGGAACAGTCTCATGTGTTTGGGTCATGGACCAGATGACCCTGCTTGAAGGGGGAGAGATATGATAGGGTAGGTAAAATGCAAGCCAATGCAATGCAATGCAATACTGCAGACAATCCAAGTTGAATCGATTCAAAATAATCCAATTTAATCTAGTGTAGGACGGTATAGTACAATATGATACTGCAAAGTGAGGCGCTACAATGCTTTTGTTGTTGTTCCAGTCACACCCAATTTGGGGTTTTCTTGGTAGAGATTCTGGCTTGCCATTGACTTGTCCAGTTCCTTTTACAGATGAAGAAACTAAGGCAAATAGGGTTAAGTGACTTGCCCAGAGTCACACTGACTAGTGAGTGTCTATGAGCAGATTTGAACTAAGGTAGGTGAGTTTTCTGGACTCCAGGTCCAACATTCTATCCACTGGGCTACCTCGTTGCCCTAATATAATTCAGTATTTTAAAGCAAAGCTGGGATGATATAATACTGCAAAGCGATGCCATGCAATATGCTGCAAAACAACTCAATATAATACAATAATGCAAAGTAATGCAAGGCAATATATTGCCCAAAAGCAATGCAATTTACAGTACTCTCAGTGCCACACATTACTAGAAAGCAATGCAATGTCATGCAATACCGAAGCTATAAAAACACTGGATTGTAAAGCAAACCGATATTGCAAAATAATGCAAGACATGACTATGAAGCAATATGTAAAACAGTGCAATGCAATACCCATTTATTTCTCCAAAGCACTGAGGGAGCCCAGGGAAAATCCAGAGTTTAGAGGCGATATCATCCCCGTGTTCAAGAGAATGACAGGGCCCGAGAGGGTAGCAAAGCACTATTTCAAATACCTATAAGAAAATGTGCAATGGATGCACTAGGGGGACGCAGTGCCGTAGGTTAGGGGGAGGTAAGGAGTGCCCAAGAGGAACGCTACCAAACCAAAGGGTAATGAAAGATTCATGAAGGAGGTGCAATGTGAGTTTGGTTTTGAAGACCTGGATGGGAATTCCCTAAAGAGGGCCAGCCTGAATGATCTGATTTAGGCCACCACGGGAGGGAGACCTTTCTCTGGCTTTCTGGTTGTCGCCTTAATTGGTATAGTTCTTGATGACAATGACTGAGAGTGGCCAAGGCTCCCCCCTCTTTGCTTTCTTCCTACAGACATCCCTTTACCCTGCCCCTCCCCTGCTGGAACTATGAGGTCAAGGGTGATTTCACAATACCCCCCGGTTGGGGAGACTCTGCCCTACGGGGCAGGGCAGGGTAGGGACAGGGATGGGGGGGGAAAGGCAGACTCACTTTGCACTAAGGATGAGCCAGTAGCCAGACAAGGCCACATCTGGAGAGCTGGGGTGGGTGGCAGAATATTCCATCAACACCCAGCCCACACCCCGTCCCTCATACTCAGGGGACACAACGATAGCCAGACCTAGCAGCCTGAGTAATAATCATCTGAGACGGGGAACAGTGGCGAAGCTCACCCACCCCCACCCCCTTCACCCTTGCCTTCCTGTCCACCAGGCCCCATGCCCCACACCACCTCCAAGTCCCAAGTTCCAGTACCAGTGCAGATGGCCCAAAATGGGCAGACTTCACGGCAGCCCCCAGGCAAAGATGTCTCCCCAAGCATCATCAGGGTATTGGTGAAGACGCCTAATGCCCAGGAGGAATTTGTGGTGTCGGACGATACTACCGTGAGTCAATTCAAAGAGGCCATTTCAACCCAGTTCAAATGCAATGTTGATCAGCTAGTTCTGGTTTTTGTGGGCCGTATCCTGAAAGATCAGGACACTCTGTATCAGAGGGGTATCTTGGATGGCTATACGGTCCATCTGGTCATCAAGTCCAAGAATGGTCCCCCACCCCAGCCCTCCGGGCCCCACGGGCCACTTCTCATGGACTTGGGCCCTCGAGAGGGAATAGGAAAAGTAGTGGGTAATGGGGGGCGACAGCCCATCATCCCTATCCGTAACACAATGCCGCCCCCCATACCAGCTAGTGAGCCTGAGAAGGCCAAAGCCCAGAGTCAGGTTCCACAGCCACGTACCGCAGAGAGAATGGCGCAGATGCTTGAGAGTCCTGTCATCCAACAGCTCCTCTCCAACACCGAGCTGATGAGGCAGTTGATCATGGACCACCCTGAGGTGCAGCAGCTGATGAAACAGAATCCTGAGGTGGGCCACATCCTGGACAACTCAGAGATTCTGCGGCACACCCTGGACCTGGCTCGGAATCCAGCCATGATGCAGGAGATGATACAGAGACCTGATATGCCAAGGCCCCCAGAAGGCTTCTGGGGTAATGAGACAAACCCTGGAGGGGACAATGCCCTGGGGCGGAACTATACCGAGCTCCCTGATTCCTTGTTTGGTGGTATTCAGGATCCTTTGCGGGAGAATCTTTTCACAGAGCTCATGCATGGGGCTTCATCCCTGGGAGGCACCTCCCACACTCAAAGCCATGAGAAGCAGGATTCCAAACCCATGCCCCGTGTCCTACACAATCCACCCCCCGGCCATCCCCTCAGTGGCCCCACTCCTGTTGCTGCTGCCATGGCCAATGCCCCAGCTGCCACTTCCAAGGGTTCAAGCCGGGCACGTACCTCTAGCACCCAAGGCGTCCCTCCCCTGTCCACAGAGTCTCTTGACCATAAGGCAGACAGGAACTTCCCCAACATGGCAGATGACCCCCAGCTTCTAGAAGACTTGACCTCTGGGAGCCGATTTACAGGCAGCATGCTACAGCTGCTGGTACAAAACCCACACCTGGCAGCACAGATGATGCTGTTCATGGGGTCACCTCAGCTCTATGAGCAGATGCGGCAACAGCTCCCCACGATCCTGCAGCAGATGCAGCTGTCAGACCTGCTGCTGGCCCTGGCAAACCCCAAAGCGTCCCAGGCACTGCTGCAGATTGAGCAAGGTCTCCAGATGCTGTCCACAGAAGCTCCAGCCTTGCTGCCATGGCTCACCCCGTACCTGTGGGGCTTGGGGAGGAACGGCTTCCCCGAGACCACCGCAGCAGGGGCCCAGAGCAAGGAGGCGCCTGGTCCTCCGGGCAGAGGGAAGACCGATACACGCTACCAACCCCTCGCCATCCTCCAGCGTCTTCAGGCTCTTGCTGGAGGATACTCCCAGCAGATGCAGCCTCCTGAAGTCCGATTCCGTCCGCAGATGGAACGTCTGAGAGCCATGGGCTTCCGCAACCACAATGCCAACCTTCAGGCATTGATTGCCACTGAAGGAGACACCAGTGCTGCTGTCCGTAGGCTCAAAAGGTCCCAGGCATCTTAGTTGTGTTGTTCCCCTTCTGTCTCCTTGCTCTTTCTTCTGGGTTTGCCTGTCGTAGGACATGAAAAAACAACCAAGATCCCTTCCCTATGGAACAACTGACCACTGGTCACAGTGGAAATAAAGTGTGATGGCTACATGTGATTTGTCAGCTCTAAAAGCTTTTGTCTCCCTCTTTGGCCCAGTCTTCCCTCCCTGGACTCTTTTTGGGGAAATGGCACTAGATTAAGAGTTTGATCACAGGTTCATGGATATAAAGTTGGGAAGGAATTGGGAAACTATCTAGTCCAATCCCTTCATTTTATAGGAAACTGAGAATTATATATTAAATGACTTATTCAAGATCATCCAGACAGGACTCAACCCTAATTCCTCTTACGGCAAACCGGTACTTTCCATGTTCCTTCTTGCTTACAGGACAGTGAGTTTTAAATTAATGCCCTGGACTAATATTGCTTCTCTTCTTCCTCCCCCAAACACCATCACACCTACCCTCTCATGTTTAGGTATCATAAACATATGTGCAATGATGCTCACATTCATGCAAAGACTTCATCATACATGTCCAACTGCATGTCCACTCAGAGACTAATTTGCCCACATTCATCCAAATGCATTCACTGGAACATGATTTTACAAGTGTGCAAACACAAATGCATATAAGCAGTTCTATCTCCATCTCCATCTCCATCTCATCTGCACCACTCATTTGGAACATCATTGTTGCATGGTAGAGAATTGGTCTTAAAACTGGGAAACATATAGTCTTATGGAGGTCAAGTCTCCATCTCTGACATGATGGGCTGTAAGCCAAGGCCTTTAACATCTCATTCTCCTAGGTAGCCCTCTAGGACAATACCTTGCAGGGAAGGTGCTGGGCTTCATGGGGGAAAGGAGTTCCCTAACTCAGGGGGTTAACTATACAGTAAAATCATAGGTTCAGACCCTATTCCTTAGGATTCCCATTAAATGTTCAGTTAGATTGAAATCAGCTCATATCTTTTGAATGCCATCAAGCCCTGTACTTAGCTTTATTTTTAGAAAGACCAGGAGAAGAAGCCTGTACTATTGGTAAGGGAAGAAAAAATCATGACTGACTGAATAAGACACAAAAGATAACCTTGGAAGTTGTTTTTTGTTTTGTTTTGTTTTGTTTTTTTTTTAAATCTAGACACCAAAGATAGCAGTTCATACAATTTCCTAGGAAAGTAAGTCAAGGGCTCCTTAGAAAGAAGCTCGGGGGGGGGCAGCTGGGTAGCTCAGTGGAGTGAGAGTCAGGCCTAGAGACAGGAGGTCCTAGGTTCAAACCCGGCCTCAGCCACTTCCCAGTGACCCTGGGCAAGTCACTTGACCCCCATTGCCCACCCTTACCAATCTTCCACCTATGAGACAATACACCAAAAAGTACAAGGGTAAAAAAAAAACAACAAAAAAACAGAAAGAAGCTCAGTGATCACAAGAACTAGTATAGATTCACACAGGAAAAATTTGGACTAGAGAACGCCAGAAGTCCCTGCCAACTTTGAGATCCTATGAGTTTTGAACTTGAGCTTGATTAATCAAGAAAGACTTGATTAATAAGGGCCAAAATAATGACCCCTCCTTTAAAAAAGAGATAGGGATTGAGCTAGGCCTAGAATTGGAAGGGTAAAAATAGGTTAGGAACTGCAGTTCAAACAAATTTCAGTCATAAATATCTGATCCCATGGAATAATGGAGATTCTGTGATCATAGGAAATAACATTTCTCTTTCTCACAAGAGCTCTTAAAATAGTTTGCTATCTGTCTCTCATCCTTGAAATGTTTTCCCTTCTTATCTCTGCTTCTTCCCTTCTCTGGCTTCTTTCAGGTCTCATTTAAATCCTGCCTTTTCCAAGGAGTCTTTCCTAGTCTTTCTTAGTTCTAGTGCATTTTGCCTATTGATTATTTCCTATTTTCCATCAATATAGTACATGCTGTCTCCCCAGTAGGATGGGTGCTTCTTGAGAACAGAAATTGTACTTTTCCCTTCTTTATATTTCTGAAACTCCTCGACACAGTGCCTGGCATGAAGAAGACATAATAAATTTTTACTGACACCTAGCATATCGTCTAAATCTTTTGTTCTCCAAATCAATCATCCCAGTTTCTTCAAGTGATACTTGCATGGCTTAGTTTCTAATGATCTCTGCATCCTACTTACTTTCCTCCCTATTTTTTCAGCATAATACTACTTCTGAGATTCTGGAAAATAATCATAAGAACTCACATTTCTGTGGAATTGTAAGATTTCCGTCACTTTTCCAAATAGTTTAACCTCTCAACCTTATTCTTCTCATCTAGGAATAGTGTGGTTTGGCTAGATGAACTCTAAGTTCACTTGTAACATACTCTAAGTGGATTAACCTCTATCTATAGGAAGAGATAGAAATCCCTTTGCCTAGAAAATGAGTCCCTCTGCAGTCAGACTTAAAGAGGCATCACAGACTTGTAAATAAAGTGCTAATACAGGAATCAGGAATCAAATTGAATATTTGACATTCAATAGCTTTGTGAAATTAAATAAATCATAACCTTCAGGCACTATATAAATATGACCCATTATCATTAGACAACATGTACTTCCATCAATGATGACAATGAAACAAGGCAGAACCTCAACCTCAGAGTTCACAGTCACAGTCTCTTGTCTCTCAGGGGCTTTTCTCTATCTCCATTATTTATATTCTAGCATAATCATAGTGTTAGCTTGGTAAAGGTAGAAATGAAAAAGAGAGTGAGTATGTGATGGTATGCTCCATTACACCAAATCATCCACATTACTGACCTTGCCATCATCCTTGACTCTTTACTCTCTCCCCTCTGACACCACATCCAATCAGAAGACAAATGTCATGGATTTTCCTTCCACAATTCACCATCAGTCTCTTTCATACCTATGAAGCACTTCACAGCAGGTCTTCATCATTCCTCATTTGACCTATAATTAACCCAGCAGTATGAAGAATGAATCCTTTGAAATGGTCCCATTGTTTGAAATTCATACCCAACTAGGATAATAATAAGGTGGGGGGGGGGAGGGAGGAAAGATGAAGCCAACATGGTGGCTTAATAGCAGCAAAAGCTGAAGCTACTCTGGCAGTTCTTCCAAACCAATCTTTAAAAAGAGCCTCAAAATGATGAGTCAAAAACCAATAGCAAGACAGAGTGAGAGGCTCTCCTGATGAATGCAACTTGAAAGGTAGGCAGAGACAGTCGAGTTTTATGGAATAAGAGAGGGAACCAGGAGCAAAATTGCATACAGAGGAATGTTGGCTGACCACCACCCCCTCCACCTATTGTGCCAGGTTCTGATTCTGGGAATAGGCCAATTTTGGAATCATAGGACCCTGGCTACAACAACAAAAGAGAATCCCACACTCCAGACTCAGCCCTTGAATTCCCAGGCCTTGGCACTATCCCAAAATGAGGCCTGGAAGTCCATAGAGCTTTCAAGCCTGAACTGTAATGAAGACTAGCCCCAGGGCAAAAGAGCTCACAGGAAGCCATCAGCAGAGGAGACAGAATCATCAGCTTTCAGAATTCCTAGTTTACAGTAAAAAAAAGACTGGAAACTGAGTAAACAGCAATAGAAACTTCTAACCCTAGAAAATTTCGATGGAGACAAAAAAATGGAGCACAGAAGGAATAGGGAACAATAAGATTGAAGCAACCACATGCAAAACTTCAAAGAAAAATAGAAACTGGTCTCAAGTCCTACAAGAGCTAAAAAAGGAACATAAAAATCAAAGACAGGGAAGAAAAATGGGAAAAAGAAATTAAAATAACACAAAAAGAAAGTAATAGCTTAAAAAGCAAACTTGATCAACTGGAAAAGGAGGCAAAAAAAAAGCCAATGAAGAAAGTAGTTCCATGAAAATAGAGTGAACCAAATAGAAAATGAGGATCAAAAGGTCATGGAAGAAATTCATTCTTTAAAAATTAGAAACAGGAAAATAGTAGATGATGCCTTCAGGAGACATCAAGAAAAATAAAACAAAATCAAAAGAATGAAGAAATAGAAGAAAATATGAAATATCTCACTGAAAAAAAAACTGACCTGGAAAATAGATCCAGGAGAGACAATTTAAGAATTATTGAACTACCTGAAAATCATGACTAACTAGATTAATAAAACCTATATAGTCCATAGGGTTGCTGTATGATTCAAATAGGGTAATGTATATGTAGTATATTAGGGTATGTAAAACTTCATCAAACATGAAATAAATGCCTATTATGATTTCAACATAATTTTGCATTTTCTTTCATTCTCTTCCCCTTCACATACTCTATTCCAACAAAACTAGTTTTTTAGCAATTTCTTAGGACTGGTCATTCTATCACTTGTCTTCTTTCTAATAAACGGCCAAGTAACAAGGCCTAATATCTAGTCTAGTGTCCTTTCTGCCTCTCCAAACCTCTTCCTTCTAGCTCAACTCCAGTGTTATCTCTTCTTTGAAGCCTTCTCTGATCTTTCCTAGATGATGTTGTCTCCTACATTACCCTTGTACATATTTTAGTGGAGATGCTAAAGCCTTAAAGGAGAATATATACTCTCCAAGGATATAGATCAGTGATTCCCAAAGTGGGTGCTACTGCCCTTGGTGAGTGCTGCAGTGATCGGGAGGGGGGGTGATGGCCACAGGTGTATTCATCTTTCTTATTAATTGCTATTAAAATTTAAAAAAAATAATTTTCAGGGGGGTTAAGTAATAATTTTTCTGGAAAAGGGGCGGTAGGCCAAAATAGTATGGGAACCATTGAAAAGATAGTTTCATATTTGTCTCAGAATGGAGGCTCAAACAGAACCTGGATGACTATTTATTTTTGGGGGTTATCGAAGGTCATTTCTCATATATGAATTTCTAATTTATGTCCATTGAAGGAGTTTCCCTACTAGGAATTACTTACACTAATGCAGGGGTTGTATGGCTCTCAAGCCATATCTGGCTCCACCTCCTGACCAGCCAGTCTGGGCAGAGCCCCAGGATGTGCCCCAGGGGGCCCTTCAGCCCCTGCCCCATATTCCAGCACCTTCTGCCTCCATCCTCCTCCTTCCACAGGTGTTTATGGCTGTCACGGCCAAAAAGGTTGCCGAAGGTTGCACTAATGCAATGACAGGTCTGGATGTGAGGTAGCTGGGTCATACAGTGAGGAGAGACCCAATCCAGGTCTAAGTCCTCCCTGCCACATAATGGCCGTGTGACCTTAGGAAAATCATTTAAGTTCTCAGGGCTCTAGGTAACTAAAGAAATTTTAAAACAGGTGATGGTCTACATTGGTAGAGAAAATTTCTTCACTGACCTATAACAATGAAAAGAGATGTTTATTTAAAAAGGTAAGGTTCTTGATATGACAAAATTTATACATTTATCTATTAACTATCTACACACAAGGCTCATCACTATCAGTATCTCTCTCTTATACCTATTAATCCCATTTTATAAAGAAACTGAAGCAGATAAAGTTTATCTCACTTGTCCAAGGTCACACAGCTTATAAGTATTTGAAGGTTGGAAATGAATTGGGTTCTTCCTTAATCTATCCCTAATGGTTTATTCACTGTACTACTAATTGCTTCTAGGAAAAATGGGTTGAGGTTTCAAATGGGAAATTTTAAACTTTATATAAAGAAAAAATTCTTAACAGAACTATGCCAGAATAGAACAGGATACCTCAGGAAGTAATGTAATTCCCCTTACTAAAGACCTTCAAGCAAAGGCTACATAATGCCTTGTTATCTGTATGTTGCAGAGATACATAAAGTATATATGTAAATCTTGGGTTTCAGGTTAGAGTAGATGAGCCCTGAAGTCCCTCTTAAACTCTCCAAATCAAAGATTCTAGTTTAAATCCCAGTTCTCCTTGAGTTGTGATTGTCTCTCACCATTCCTGCCTCTTACCAGTCAGTTGCTGAGTTGTCATTTCTACCTTTGTAGCATCTTTCCCATATACCCAGTTCTTCTAACACTGACACCATTCTGGTGCACATATTCATCTCCTCATACTTAGATTAGCACAATGGACTGCTGGATTGTGTCTGCTACAAGTCTCTTCCCATTCCAGTGCACTTACCATTGAACCACAAAAGTGAACCTCTTACAGCACAGGTCTAGCCATGTCATAGCTCTATTTAATAAACTCCAGGACCTTAATACCTCCATAATCAAACATAAAAACTTTTGATATCCATAGCCCTTTATAACCTGCCCCTCACTTTCCAGTCTTCTTAATCCTTCCCTTCCTACAACATATTCTGTGATTCATTGACATTGGCCTCTTTGCTGTTCCTTAAACAAAATACTCCATCTCCTTTCTCCAGAAATTTTCATTGGCTACACTCCCTACTTAGAATGCACTCTCTCCTCATCTCTCTCTCCTGTCTTCCCTGAATTCCATCATGTCCAAGCTAAAATCCCACCTTCTATATGAAGCCTCTTCCTACCAATTAATGATAATCTTTCTTTTATTTATTATCTTAATTTTTTCCTGCATTTCTCTTGTTTTGTATATAATTTTTTACATATTGTCTCCCCTTTTAGATTATGAGCTCCTTGAGAGTGGGAACTAATTTTTGCTTTCTTTTTTATCCCCAGAACTTTACACAGTGCCTGGCAGTGCACTTAATAAAAGTTTATATACTGGCTGGATAGCTATATAATCTTAGGCAAATCATTTTTTCTGAGGCTGCTTCCTCATCTGTAAAGTGAGAATGCATTAGATTCTTTCTAAGGGTGCTTTCAGCTCACATCTGATCATATGTTCAAGCTGGTTGGAACCCCAATGTAACTCCTGCCTAGCCATATGACCTTGGGCAAAACAATTCCCCCTCCTTCAACCCCAATTTCCTAATCTGTCAAATGGTGATAATAATCCCTTGCTGACCTCCTTCACAGGACTATTACAACTATTGTGAATTTTTTCCTGGTTTGTGGACAACACTGTGAAGAGTTGATTTCTTTCTTCATCCCTTTCCCACATGTTTTGGGATAAAAGTTGCTCTGGTTAATTCTTACCAACTACCATGGAAGAATTGTGGGTGTTGGAGAAACATCAGAAACTGTCATATTAACTACTCCCTGTAAGATGTGATAAAATATTAGGTAACAGACTCCCTGCCAGAGGAAAAAGCACCATCTTGATGGCAGCTCAGGAGAATGGCACCCATAGAAAGCTGAGCAGTTTCAGAAGCAGGGTTATAATGGATAGGAAAGGACAGGATATACTACCAAGGGCATTGGCAGCAGAATTGGTTGCTCAGTAAGTGCTAAGAAGTGAACAATCAAAAATAAAATAGATACTGGGGAATAAAGAGCTGAGTTAAAATTAGATTCGTGGGTTGGGGGATGGACAAAATAGTCAAAGGGATATACCTCCATGAGTTGTTCTGTTTGCTAAATTGAACCTATCCCTAGGTAGCATTTGGTTTTGATCTCATCTTTCTTAGAGGTTAAGAGCTTCTGTTCCATCAAGACTCCAATCTGATATCATTTGTTAACATCTCTTAACTTATGTACTTTATGTGGTGATATGGAAAGTTTGTTGACTCAAGAGTCAATAGACCTGTCAAAGTTTAAACTTTAGCATTTCCTTACTTTGGAAGGGCCATTTAATCTTTCTAGGCTTCAGCTTCCTCGTCTGTAAAATGAGGTGGCTTGACTAGATGTTTATTCTTTGGTCTTTTTGCCTGTCTAGATATGATCATAAGTAAAAGAGTTATCTATAGTTTTTTTGTCTTATTCTTCTACCATACTGTCGGTTTCTTGGGAGCAGGAACTGTAACTTATTTGAACTGTTAGTTTGTTCATATGTTCCTTCTTTAGTATGCATAGCTCAAATTCCCACATCCTTAAAACATTAATATTTTAGAGTTCTTTTACAGTTATGTGGTGTGATCTTATGGAAAAAGAGCTGACATCTAGACAGAAAGACTTGAATTCCAGTTTTGTCATTGGCTCATAATAGCTTTGTGATCTTGGGCATGTTACATAAATGCCCAGAGACTTGGGAGGCTATCTAATAGAGCTTTTATAGTCCACTTGATGAACTGGATCCATGGAAGGATCTTCTCAAGGAGGCATTACCTACCCAGTGTAATCTTAGGTCTGGAAAAATTGTCCTTCAGCAGATAGATGGCTAGTGTTTGCTGAATAAGTGAACAATTAAATGAATAGAGACATTTAGTACTTCACTCTGACTGAACAGGGCAATGAGTGGGGGTCTTTCCCAGAGGTGAGAAGTCCCAGAAAAAAGTCCTCAGTCTTTAGTGGAAGACAATTATCATCACAGGCTCAGAAGAAATGAGATATTGGACCCAAAAGGCACCAATCTATAGAATCAGGGTCTTTTGTGCATAAACTGATTCTTTTCCATGCCCCAAGGCTTGCTTTTCATATTATGATTGTTATATTGAATCTCTGGGAGCTTGAAGATCACTTTTGATTGACAAATAAGTCAGTTGGATGGAATGTTCCCAGGGAGTCATGCGAGAGGCAGGAGGAGGGGCAGTTGAGAATCCCGAAAGGGTTCTGGGTCTTTGGCCTGTGCTGAGGCTGGAGATCGGGGGACCCTGGTCTTGGAGTGAGAGGGTGCAAACATCTCTCTGCAAACTCTTCCTGTACTTGAGATACCATTCCAACCTGTACCTGACCACCACCTTGGTGTCTACTGCCCCTAGATATTAGGAGTTACATCATCTAGATATCTAGACTTCCCAGGGCCCGGGAGGGATCCGGGAAGTGGGCAGGAGACAAAGAAGAGGGTGGAAAGGGTGGAAATAACTCAACTGTAAGGCTGAAGATCTATTGAAGAAGAAGTCAAAATATCCCAGCAGTTTACCTACTCTGGTTTAGTCCTGGCCAGGCTGAACCAGAGGGAAGCTACATTGATTCTTCATCTGCCAGCAGTTGAGATTTCATTAGTAACCATTAGAATAGGGTCTCCTCTACCACAGTCCTTTACCCCTATCCTTCTTGTTAATATAAAGTTTAAAGTACTTTCCTAAAGCAATGTCAAAGCTTGTTTTGGGAAGGGAGAAATCCCAGTCAGAATACAAGGCGTTATCCTAGCTAAAGAGCCCAAATCAACATATCAATTAACCCCTGGTGGGTCCTGAAGGGATATACCCCTTAGCCCGGAAGGATCCTGCCTGGGCAACTGTTATAAGGGAGAAGGGTCATCTTATTCTCTCTGTACATCAATTTACAATCTCAAACATATCAAGAGACTCCCAATAATTATAACATGATAAGGGAAGGAAGTTCAGAGTCTGTTTTTATGCTGATTTACATGCTTCATCAGGCAGCTAGTGGGATATAGTGGATAATGCTACAGGCCTAGAGTTAGGAAGTTCAAATCCAGTCTCAGATACTTGCTAGCTGTGTGACTCTTGGCAAGTCATTTAACCCTATTTGCCTCAGTTTCCTCATCTTTAAAATGAGCTAGAAAAGAAAATGGCGAACCATTCCTGGATCTTTGCCACAAAAACTACAAATGGGGTCACAAAGAGATGAATGCAACTGAAATGACTGAAAATAACAAAACATGCCCTACCCATGAGGATTTCTTCCTCTAAATCCTCCCAAGTCTAATTATTTTTTTCCTTTGGTTTTGTTTTCATGTTTTTATTGTTCTACTCCCCCACCACACCCCGCACCTCCCTGGCCTGGATTATATAAATTCACACTACCACCTGAAAGAAAACCACATGCTCTTCACAGACACCATCTATGAATTCAGGTAAACGATGCCCAAAGCATCCTTGAGGCCACCCTTGAGGCCATAGCTATTAGGGTATAGCTTTCTCTTCTTGGGTAATTACAATGCTTTCTATTCTCATACTCTGGAGAAGTTTTCTCAATATATATCTTCTTTTCTCACTTATGGCTCCATCTCTGATATCTTTATACAAACCAATTTTCTATCTCAAGTTGGCTTTCATGTTATGAGTTCTTTCGATTGTGGTTGATTTTCATGTAGATAAGAGTTACCAAGTCAAAGTTGATTATCTTTATAATATTGCTATGTTTATAGAAATCATTGTCCTAGTTCTGCTTACTTCACTCTGTGCCAGTTCACTCAAGTCTGGCCAGGTTTTTCTGAAACCATTTTCTTTTTCATTTTTTATAGGACTGTAATCTCTATTACATTCATATATTGTAACTTATTCATTAGTTCCCCTATCTCCTCAGTTTTTCAATTTTTTGCTAGTATAAAAAAGAACTGCAATAAATATTTTTGTATATATGGGATTCTTTACTTTTTTTCTTTGGTCTCTGAAATTTAGACCTAGTAGCTGGATCAAAGGATATATACAGTTTAATAATGTTTGAGGCATAGTTTCAAATTGCTTTCCAGAATGGTTAGACCAGTTCTCAGGCACAGTAATAGTGCATTAATGTTCTTGTCTCCTTAATATACTGCCAGCATGTCGTTTTACCTCCCCCCCCAATATCTTAATCTGATGAGTGAGGTGCTATCTCAGTTATTTAATTTATATTTCTCTAATCTTTAGAACATTTTAATATGGTTATTGAGAATTTAGATGTATTCTTTAAAAATTGCTTTGACTTTATCAACTGGAGAATGGTTCTTTTTCTTGCAAATTTGATGTAGTTCCCAATATATCTTAGAAATAAGACTTTTATCATGGAAACCTGAAAAAAGATTTTTCCTAGTTCCTTGTTTTCCAATTTTAGCTACATCAATTTTAATATTTGCTTTAAATTCCCTTTACTCAACATAATTTTTATTGAAATATAGTCAGTAAAAGATACATTTCATATTTCTGCTTTTCTATATTTGCTTTAATTATTTAGGTACTAATGCATAGTCATTTTTTAGTGTGCCATACAGATCTGAATAAAGATATACTCCTTTCTATTCCCATTCAATATTACCCATTCAATATTATCCAGAGATTTAGCATATCTAACTTTTCTAAATTATACTCAGGTCTTTGATTTATTTATTTTCTGGTTAATTTTTCCTGTATGAAAGAGGTAAATTTAGTAAATTATAGTTCTAGGAAATTTTAATTTTATTGCCTATTTCTTCCTGTAACTCATTTAACTTTTTCTTTAAGAATGTATATACTATGCCATTTGGTGCTTATGTATTTAATTTCAATATTGTCTATGGCACTGTTTAGCAAAAGAGTATCCTTGTTTATCTTTTAACTTAGTCTGTTTTTCTTTATAGGTGATCATAATCACTATCCCTGCCTTTTTTTACTTCCACTGAAGCATAATAGGTTCAGCTCCAGCACTTTATTTTTATTATGTGCATCTTTGTTTCAAGTATATTTCTTGATGGATTCTATTTTTTTCATTTTAAAGGGGAGATTATCCCCCTTTATGCCACAATTGTGATTTCTGTACATTTCTCATCCTCCTATTCTTATATTTATCATTTTTCTTTCTGCCCCTTCTTTCAGTCCTATTTTGCTTCTAATGCTTCCCTTAATTTACCTTTTCTATAATTCACCCTTGACCTTAACTCTTTTTCCTTTCTATTTTTGCCCATTGGAAAAAAATGTAATTCTATATCCAACACTGTGTATATATGTATTCTTCCCTTCTTTAATCAGTCCAGATGAAAGGTTCAAATCACACCTACTTCCCTACTCTACCGTTCCCTTTTATTATAGAAACACCATTTTGTGCATTCTATGTGAAATGCATTTTTCTTCCCCCTTTCTTATCTCAGGCAACTCTCTTCTCCATCCCTTCTATTTTTCTAAGATTATCCAAACACAATAGAGATATATTCCATATAAATAGTCTCTCTGACCCCTGGTAATGATAAAGTTCTGAGGAGCTATATGTATCATCCCATATAAGAATATAAAGAGCTTAACCTTTAGTCCCTTACAGTTTTTCCACTCATCTTTACCTTTTTTTATGCTTCTCCTTTTGTGTTTGTATGGAAAAATTCCTATTCATCTCTGATCTTTTCATCAAGAGCACATAGAGGTCTTCTATTACATTAAAGATCCATTCCCCTCCCCTGTAGCATTATACTTAGTTTTGATAGGAAGATATTTTTTTTTGTCATAAGCCAAGATCTGTTGCCTTATGGAACATTATACTCCAACTCTTCTACCAATTTATTATGGTAGTTGCTAAAGCTTTTGTGCTTTAACAAAATGCTTCTGACTGTAGTTCCTTGGTACTTGAATTATTTCTTTTCTGGCTGCCTAGAATAGTTTTCCCTTGACCTGGGAGATCTAAATTTTGGTTATAATATTCCCAAGAGTTTTCATTTGGGGGCTTCTTTCAGGAAGTGACTGGCAGATTCTTTTAATTTCTACTTTGTCCTATAGTTCTAAGATATATGGCCAGACTTATGATTTCTTCAAAGATGACATATCTAGGCTATTTTTGTACATCGCTTTCCAGTAGTCCAGTGATCCTTAAATTATCTCTCCTTGATCTTTTTTGGGGGTCAGTTGTTTTTCTATATTTTCTTTTTTAAAGTCTTTTGATTATGTTTTTATTGATATCTCACAGTCATTAATTTCCATTTGGCCAATTCTAATTTTTAAGAAGTTATTTACTTCATCAAAGTTTTGAATCTTTTTTTTAAACGTTACTTCTCTTTTCATATCTTCCTTCCTTAGCTATTTCTTTTCTCATGCTTCCCTCTACAGTACTTGCTGTCATAACCATTCACTTTGTCCTTAGTGTATGTGCCTTTGAGTTAAAATTAATGTCATTTTGCTGGGAATGATCTTGTTTCTTGAAGGCTACAGTATAGCATAAACTCTAGTCCAGGATTATCAAAGTTTTTTGGTTTTGTTTTTTTTACCACCTCAGGACTCTTTTACCTTCTTAAAAAGTCATTGAGGATTCTCCTCTTCCCAAAAAAAGAGCTTTTGTTTATATTTATGGGCTATATACATCCAGTGGAATGCTATAGCCAACTTGTACCAGAGGTTCAAGAGAACCAACTATTTTCTGTGAGTTTTTACACATCAGAAACTGCCAAATGTTATAAAACAGGGCTTAATTTATTATTTTATTGATTATCTAAATTTAAGAAAGTTGGTGGGAAGAAGCTTCAAAAGCAAATTTAACAAAAGTATAGTATCATACTTTGGGAGGAATGATATGAGGAAGAGAGGCATTTGTTAAATATTTATCAGCACACCATTAGAAATCTATCAGTATTTGTCACATTAAAGGTAAAACATACTTATATTATGAAAATAGCTTTGACCTTCAGGATGCCTTGAAAGTGACTTGGAGACCTCCATCAGTTCATAGGTCACACTTTGATTATTGCTTCTCCTGAAGATTCCATTATTTTGGAAAGGCTGGATCTTGAAAGCCAGATGCCACTTTCAGATTGCTAACCAATCAAGTATAATGATACTCTTTGCCAGTAAGCTGATTTTTGCTAGTGCATTCTTTGACCATAGCAAAACAATGTAGTTTTAGAACAATAACACAATCACTACTCTATTTGTTCTTCTCTAAAAAGTTTACTCTGTGTACTGCATTCTGGTTATGAACTCTTTCTCTGTCCCTTTTCCATCTGATGGAATTCCAACATCATTTTCATCATCATGCTAGCATATCTCAGACTGATCTTCAATTTGAATGTATAATATTATTAAATAAATCTCATCTTCCTAAGGTCCCAATTATTAATGCATCACAATGTACTCTGTGTTGTTTTAACAAGAGTGATTTGATTCTGTTCTTGACCATATCACTGAAAACCCAGATCAATTGATGCCAAAATTATCATCCCATGACCCAGATAACCAAATTCTGTTGCTATAACAAGTAGTAGCATATTCCTCCCCAACACTGTTTTATGGGAGACAGAAAGAGTTCTCAATACTGGCTCTTAGGGTAAGATTCAACCATCTCTTGGCATTTTTTCCAGTAACAATCATAATGGTAACACCTCACATTTACATAGTGCTTTCAGGTTTGCAAAGTGTTTTCTTATTGGGATTTTTGTAAGTAATGGATATTGAGAGCTATTTAACAGTGTAGATATCCTGTCTCTCTTACTATTATATGGTCCATTTGGGGCAAAGATGTTGACTGATTATTCTTTGTATCCTCACTCTTTGGCACAAGAGTGCACTTAATAAAGTTTTGCAGATGTTGACAATAATGGAACAAGTTGTTGAAGATAATGATGGTGATAAAAAATCAAAAGTTCCGTTATTCTATCAGTGCTGAGTATTTCTTTCACCTGTACTTATTTCATATTCTCCACTCAGTAGTAGATGCTTTTCTTGAGTCACTATAATGTGGATAGGAAAAGAAGAGGGGGAAATCTATCATTTTGTGGTCAGTCAATTGATGATGATCCTATACCAACTTAATTACCTAAGTTAGTACTTGATGAAGTCCATCCACAGCCCATCTCTGAGTCCTACTTAAACTGGTAGTATCTGATGAATCTTCCAGGCACCAATGCTAAGCACAAGGGATACAAATACAAGCACACACAAAGAAATACAGTTCCTGCACTTGAGGGGTTTACATTCAAATTGGAAAAACACACACAGATGGAAATGAAAGGGAAAGGGATAAAAGTGTAAGATATATGTGTGGACATGTTAAAAGTCTTGAAAGTGAGAAGTAAAACTAGGAATTCAGAAAATTGGAGAACTGGATTAGATCATCTCTAAATTATTTTTCATTTTTAAATCTATTGTATACTCCCATATCATGAGTTTTCCTATTTTTTAAGTATTCTAATATTTAAGAAGTTTTTCTTTATGTATGAACATTTGTAACTTCTCCATGAGAGGTACTGACATTCACATTTACAAAACATTATCCAATGCCCCAAGTCTTTCAGGTCTTTTGACCTAGGAAAGGACTTTCTTCCAGAAGAGAAATTTGGCTAAGATGGAGAATAAGAGGTAGGATTGCAGGCAGACTCCTGAACAAGCAGAGAAAGAGAACCAAGCAATGCCTCTGTCATGGAAAAACAGGAACAGCTCTCAGGTGATCAGACCAGAAACTTAATAAACTTGAAACCTTAGACTAAAGTACTTAACCTTCCTGATCCTTGTGCCACCTTGATTTTTAGGTTCTGAAACTGATTGTACCCTATGTACTTTCCCTGCTATTGCCATAATCCCCAGTATTCCTCTTCTCTCTTTTCCATCTCCTAAAATTGAGAAGTTCTTAGCCCAGGTTCCTAGAAAATCAGCAGATCTACGTTAGTAGAGGTCAAATAAAGTGAGCAAACTGAAAAAACTGAAAAAAATTTAGTAGTGAACTAAGAAAAAATGCTTTCTGGGATCACATTTAACTACCCAAGGTGCACATTTGGTTTATATAACTTTCTCAGGGCTGCTCAGAGTACAGTCAGTCAGCAGCATTATGTTTCCTTTAAATGGATTGATATGATATAGTCTATCCCTATAAGAAAATTGGTCTGGCAAGTCTCTCATAGCCTTAAAATATCTGGGGATCAATCTATCAAAACACAAAAAAGGCTTGTTTAGATTCAATTACAAAGTGCTCCTTTAAAGAAATAAAGAACAACTTATAAAGTGAAAAGAACGTTGTTCATGGCTAAGCTATGCCAATAGAATAAAAATAACAACACTACCAAAGCTAATTTATACTTTTAATGCTATATTGATCAAGTTATCAAGGGAGATATTTTAAAGAACTTGATAAATTAACAAAATTTCTTTGGAAAAACTAAAGATCTAAAATATAAAGGGAAATGATGAAAAGAGATATGAATAAAGTGGGGAATAGCACTTTTAAACCTCAAACTATAAAATAATCACCATCAAAACCATCTAATATTGGTTAAAATATAGGTACATCAAGAGGAAGTCCCTAGTTGTCTGCTGGGGGCAACATCTGTAAAGTCCTGTGTAATAATGTTTAGTATATTCCATGAGCAGAATTGGAGGTACTTGAGTGAGGCTTTTATTATTCAGTCTCCTGCAGAAAGTAGGCAGTTCAGTCAAATTTAGCCTGAAGCAGAATAGGGAAAGGAAGGGGATAATTTATTCAAATAACAGATTCAGATATCAAGTTCTTTTTGTTTTTTTTTTGTTTGTTTGCTTGTTTTGTTTTTGTTTTTCTCTTCCCAACCCACATTCCAGACTACAAAAATGAAGAAATAGACTATAGCTTACCATAAGAAAAAGCTTTCTAATTAATCATAATTAAAATTACCCCTAAAGTAAGATTGAGCTGCCTAAGTAGGTAATGAATTCCTTATCACTAGAGTTCTTCAAGTAAAAGCTGGATGATCACTGCTTAATTGTTTTAAAGAATAGATTTTGACTTATTTACAAAGAAATGGAAGTACCTTTTGGTTCTAAGACTTCTATGGTTTATTCACAAGGGAAAATATTAATAATTTTAATAGGCTTGTATCAAATCAAAAGGACTTTTAAAGATCTCTACCCAGTTCAGATGGGGGCTTCTCAAGCTGACTAATCTTACCAACTAATTTCAAAGGCATCATCATCAAGATTCTTTAGATTCCAGATCTGTGTTGAGGTACCCAGCTCCACCATGGCCCCAAACAAGAGCACCTTTAGTCTATGATACTCATTATTTGTTAAAGTGTCTAGGCTAGCTAACTCTCTCCTCCTTTTCCACTCATTATTCCTTTAATATTCTACCCTTTAGGAATCCACAAATGACACTCAGGTCCCCATATTGGATCTATATATCTAAGACTCAAAAATACTATAGGTCTATAGAGTACTCATAATTCTCCCATTCCCTTGGACAGGGCTTCTTAGATTTCAAAGAAGAGGCTTACAAATAGCTAGTTCACTAGCATGCATCTACAATCTACCTAGTTATAAAGATATTTGCTGAAAATTTTTTTTTAAATCCCAAAAGTTTATAGGTGTTATAGATAATTAGTCTAGAGATACTAGCCTAGAAGAGACAGAGAGTTAGGAAGAGACAGGGATTTGCTACTCTTTTTCTAGGAATCAGGGAGACTAGACTAGCTAATTAATTACCATCACCCTTTCTGGGTTCTCCTACCATCAATATCAATATCAATAAACATTTTAAGTACCTACTATATGACAGGCACTGTGCTTTATCTCTGTTACTTATGATCTAGTTATCCTATATATAACTTGCTTTGTGTTGTAAAGGGAATGTACACCCCTCTCTTAGGGTCTTGCATAGGATGTTGTTTTCTTGCCTATGTTTCTGTCTTCCTAGAGATGCCTTGCTTCCATCACCTAGACTAGTCACCTAGGTATGTCACATAGCATAGGCTACATTGACTCTGAACTTGATCTGGAAATGATTGAATTTCAACCAGATGTAAAAAGAGTGGATGAGAGGGGCAAAGGAGGAAGCCCTTGTTCTTTCTGTCTCTGGCATCTGGCCAAGAAGGCTGCTAGTGTAGATCACCCTGGAAGTACCCATGTTGGAACTAGATTAGGATATTTTATTCTATATTTTGATCTCTATTTATCATCTTTTACCTATTCAAGTAATTCTAATAAACTTTATTAAATTATAAGGACCGGAGTTCTAATTTTACTATAATAGTATGAATATGTTTACACATTTGGTTCTCCCCCATTAGTCTATAACTTTCCTTAGGGTTAGGTCTATCTTTTGCTTCTCTTTGCATATCCAGCTAGCTTAATGTTTTTGGATTGATATAAGAAAAAGAAAGATAACCCCTTCCCTCAAAGAGCTTACAGTCTAATGGAGGATGATAGGACATAAAAGGATGCTAGAAAAGGATGGGCTAAAGTTGAAAAAGAAATGGCAGGGTGGAATGAAATCTAAGGAATGCAAGTGGGAAGAAAAGAAGAGTTGAACTGTGAGTTTGCTTTAAATAGAGGTTTTGGTCTGGAAAACAAAATTTATAACAAAAGTCTCTGATAAAGATTTAATTTCCCAAATATATAAGGAACTAAGCCAAATTTACAAAAGATCAAGCCATTCCCCCAGTTGACAAATGGTCAAGGGATATGAATTGGCAGTTTTCAGATGGAATCAAAACTATCAATAATCACATGAAAAAGTGTTAGAGAAATGCAAATTAAAACAACTCTGAGGTACCACCTCATACCTAGCAGATAGGCCAATATGGCAGAAAAGGAAAGTGATAAATGTTGAAGGGGATGTAGCAAAATTAAGACACTAATACATTGCTGATGGAGTTGTGAATTGGTCCAACCATTCTGGAATGCAATTTAGAATTATACCCAAAGGGCTTTAAAAGAATGCCTACCTTTTAATTCAGCCATACCACTGCTGGGTTTGTACCCCAAAAAGATAATAAGGAAAAATTTTTGTACAAAAATATTTATAAACATGCTTTTCATAGTGGCAAAAAATTGGAAAATGAGGAGGTGTCCATCATTTGGCAAATGGCTGAACAAACTGTGCTAGCTGATAGTGATGGAATACTATGTGATATAAGGAATGATGAACTGGAGGATTTCTATATAAACTGGAAAGACCTCTAGGAGTTGATGCAGAGTGAAATGAGCAGAACCAGGAGAACATTGTACACAGAAACTGAAACACTGTGGCATAATCAAATGTAACAAACTTTTCTACTAGAAGCAATACAGTGATCCAGGAGATTTCTAAGGGACTTATGAGAAAGAATGCTATCCACATCCAGAGAAAGAAGTATGGGAGTGGAAATGCAGAAGAAAAACATATGATTGATTACATGGTTCTATGGGTATATGACTGGGGTTTTGCCTTTAAAAAGATCACTCTATTGCAAATATGAATAATATGCAAATAGGTATTGAGTGATAATACATGTATAACCCAGTGGAATTGCTTGTAAGCTCTGGGAGGGGGGAGAAGAGGGGTGGGGAAGATAACGAATCATGTAACTATGGAAAGAAAGAAAGAGAGAGAGAGAGAGAGAGAGAGAGAGAGAGAGAGAGAGAGAGAGAGGCAGGCAAAGAGAGAGAGAGGAAGGAAGNATGGTCTCTGAGGTCCTTTCTTGCTAGCTATAATCCTATGAATCCAGCCTGAACAGAAATTCCCTCTATGATGTCTATAGAATTGGCTCCAAAGCCTCCAAATCACTAACAAATGGTCATTCAGAATTCTTTTTAAGTCCTCTTGAAATGGGGAGCACTCTGTGGACTGAGGTAGCCCATTTCTTTTTGGAAGTAGCTCTTTTTTCCTTAATTTATTTTCAGTTCCAAACTCTGTCCTCCCCATTACTCCGCTTACCACTGAAAATGAAATGAAAACAAAACTCATTTCAAATATATATATAATCATGCAAAACAAATATCAGCATTAGCCATGTTCTAAAAGGAAAAGGGAAGGAATGAATGAAAGGAGGGAGAAAGGGGGGGTAAGAGAGAGAGAGAGAGAAGGAAGGAGGGAGGGAGGAAGGAAGGAAGGAAGGAAGGAAGGAAGGAAAGAAAGAAGATTTTGGGAGGATTTCTTTGCTCTGCATTCCAGCACTATCAGAGGAAGAGGATAGATAGTGATAAGGTATGAAAAACTGATGTAATCTCACAGCACGATGAATTTCTTGGTGATAAGGTCTCCTAGAAACATGTTTATAATGGATGGAGTTCAAAGAGTGTACCTGGTGGGAAATTTCTTTCCCTTGTCTTCTCCACTAACATGTTTTCATCTATCTTGGAGGAGGTGGCATGATAAGACTGGGAGGAGCCCTGGATTTGGAATTTGACTTAAAATTCTACCCTTTTCCATTTAATACCTGTGCCTCATTTGGTTTGGGAAGTCATATCATCTCCTTGGGCTGTTGTTTCCTTATCTGTAAAGAAAACATGTTAAACTGGATGACTTTCATAGACTCCTCTTGCTCTAAATCTATAATCCTATCGTTTTTCTTTCTGATTCCTTAATAGAGGCATTCCAGAGAAGTCTATTCTTGATCCCCATTTCCTTTTTCCCTACCTTCTCTTCCTTGATAATCTCAATCACCTCCACTAAACTATACTGATAGCATTCAGAAATTTATCTCCAGCATTGACTCCTTTTTCTAAACTCTTGACCAAAATGATCATGATATTTATAATCTCTCAATCTACCTAAAAAATCCTTCATATTTATGATTTAAATTATAATTTATTTGTAAATAACTGTGGAGCTGATACTATAGAATACAATTATCCCTCATCTTGCAGATGAGATGGAGGCTCAGGATCATATAATTATGAATAATTATTATTATATTATTTTATTTATAATAATCATAATAATTATATCTGGGGCTTAAATTCCTATCTTTTGATTTCAAGCCTGGCACTCTTTATGTATTAAATCATGTTGCCTATTATAACTGCCAATAGGATGCCTCCATTTTGTTGTCCCACTGTAAATTCAAACTCATCATATCCCAAAATTTTATTGATTTCTTTTATATTACATTTATAGATGACTCCCATTTTATGAGTGCCTTTTCTCTTCAATCTTCCTTAACCTGACTTTGTGAACTATTTTGGTCTACAGCCCCAAGTTGTCATTTGCTTGCATGATCTTGGGCAAATCACTTACCTTCTCTTGGCTTTCTGTTCCTTCATCTTGTATGGAGTAAAAAAAAATCAGTAGTCCATTATTCATTATTATGGTTAACATTAGGATTAAGGGTAGTAGTGATAATTCCTGATCAATTATTCCTGTAACTCTCCTATACAGATTAGATCATGTAAAAGGAAAAAATTAGGGTTTGGTTGGACTGAATATTAAAAAGGGTTGGTTGCCAGGAATTGAATAAATATCAATTAAAAATGATTTTTTATCAATTTATTTATAGAATATAGGAGAGAGTGAAAGTGGAGAAAATCAGAAGAGAGGATAGGGTAAGATAACTAAACTAACACAACTAAGTAATTTGCTCCTCACCTGGCTCAACCCAGGTAGGGCTAATAAGTCCTCAGCCAGAGAAGCCTCAGCCTTTAGTCAAGGGCCAAGGGCCAAGGGATGAGGGATGAATAAAGCAAAGGCCTCAGTCATGAAGTCTTTCTCAAGAGGAGAGTCCCTTCAGGAAAAATCCAGGAAGAGTCAGTCTATTTCACTCACCATGCATAGTCCTAAGGGAGAGATTTAAGAACAGTCTCACCAAGATTGAGTCTTTGCCAGCACTACTCCAGGTCCAGTTTAAGGCGAAGAAGTGAAGAAGAACTCACTCACAGGAAGTTGTCACTCCCTTTTAAAAGCACTTCTTTTGCGTCACTTCCTGTGCCTTCCTCTACTTTATATGTATCAATCACAACAAAGGCTTTGCTTAGGACTGCTCAGGGGGCAGTTAGTCAATTCTGATGCATCACCCACTTTTGCACTCCTGAGTTACAGACTTCTCCCACTTGAAGATTAAGTGGTAGTGTTTACACTTTTGGTGATTTAATCTAAAAATGAGCAGGGTAGGATTAATCCTATCATCACACTCAGTTTGGCCCTTCAGATAAAAGAGAAAAGAAACCTACCTCTAAATAACAAACAGTAGAGACATCCTCTCCAGAAGTGAATACACCTTTCCCCCATCCAAGCCCCTTCTTATTTCCTTACTACTTCTTTAAAAGCAGACAGACAAACATCTTTCCTTCTCTTTGTTTTTGATTCTCAATTGACTTGCAACCAGCATTTCAAGAATTAAGAAAATGAAGCCCTATGGAAAATTGCAGTACAAAGATTCCAATGAGGAGGCCATGGAGTCTAGAAGATACAGTATCTAGAAAATTGTTGGAAAGACTGTGGCTCTGACCTTGAACATTCCTGAATTATGACTAAAACAGAGAGAGTGTTAATTTGAGAAATACTCTCCCTCATTCAGAGAGCCTGGAATCAAAAAGGGGGAAAGGAATATGTCAGATAAGAAACCAATGACTCATACACAGGTGATGGTAACTCAAGGCACCATTGTATAGATTTCTTATAAAATAAGGATTCTTCTTGTAAAGCAATGGACATTGTTGAAGTAAAAGCCAGCAATACTCCCTGCTACTCTTTCTCTTATAAATCTACTCTTTCTCTTATAAAGGCTTCTTCCTGTCACCATCTTATGTAAATCTCCTGTCTGCTCATTAGAGTGATTTCTGGGAGTGGTAGACCCCCCCAAAAAAAAACTCAATCCACCCAATCTGTAAAATGAGAAGTTTGGCTTAAATGATTTCTAAGGTCCCTCTTTAATCTAAAACGTAATCCAATGACTTTGATTTATCCATTTAGTCAATAAGCATTTAAAAGGGCTTACTTATATACCAGGCAACTGTGCTAAACTCTGCAAATACCAAGAAAGTAAAAAGGAATTCCTACCCTCAGGGGGCATCCATTTGGGGATGGGATTGGGGAGATAATATATAAATATCTAAATACATACGATATATATATACAGTTTATGCTCACAACAGTTGATTATATTTTTGACTCTCACTACTCATATTCAGTCAGTAAAGAGTCCTGACAGTTCAAACTCTGCAATATCAAAAGTTAATATTTATGTAGTTCTTTTAATGTTTGTAATATTCTTTTTTTTAACAAGATTTTTACTAGAATGAACTGTTCTTTTTTTCTTACTTTTTTCCACTTTGCTCTAATTGGATCCTCTGAGTGGGAGGGGGCAAAAAATGTATTATAAAATGAAGGTGATATAAAAATAAAATATACGAATGAAATACATTTTTAAGTGATTCTGTACTGCCTATCTAACAAAATCTACACTCATTAGCCTGGAAGGCCTTCTACCAATTGGGCCCAAATTGAAACTTTCCATTCTTTTTTTATGTTACTCTAATTCTCTTAGCAAAACTAGACTATGTCCATTAACTAAACACTACTTACTTCCTTGCTTACTTACTTAATTCATACACTACTGTGCCTCAGAAACCCTCTTCCCATTTTTATTTATTTCCTTTACTTACACTGTCTTCCTCGATTTTTTCCTCTATTGAATTCCTAACAACCTTTTAAGGACCAATCCAAATGTTACCTTCCTTGGAAATCCTTCCTTGATTCCCCTAATCGCTAATCACCTTCCCCCTACCATTTTGTCTGACAACTCATTAATGTACCTATTAAGTGTATGTAAGTGTATGTAGGTATATTATATATACACATATATACATTTCATATATATCTGTGAATATGTCCTATAGACTTACTAGGCCCAATGTACCTTGAGTCCAAGGTTTGTTCTTATTCTATTTTTTTCTTACACTCCCACAGATAAGACTCTGTACATGTAGGACACTGGACAAGTATTGGTAAAATTGAGTTGAATATGCTTGAATGCTGGACTTAAATATTAGAACTTTATCTTTTTGGCAATGGGGAAGGATTTAAAGGTTTGATTAGGTATAGGAATTGCTATGATCTTAAGAGCACAGATTTTTAAAGAAGGAAGGAACTTTAGAGGATACATCTGACCTCTTTTTATAGATGAGTTCTCTTAGGTCCAGGGAGTCAAATGACTTGCCCAAGGTCACACTGCCATAGTATATGTCAGACAAGATTTGAACCTAAGTCTTCTAAGACAAGAAGTCCAGTGTCTTATGCACTAAACCCAAAGTGGTTCAATGTCATATGTATTAAGCATCAGAAAGATCAATTTGCTATATTTTATAGACCACAATGGAAGGAGCAAGAAAAGGAAGAGTGAAGAGTTGAGAACCATTCCTTTTGTTCAACATACATCCTCTTATTGAGTTCCTTTCTTTCCCCTTCTCTTTCCATTTTCAAATTCAGTCCACCTCTTTTGGCCCAGAAATACAGAATGGAAGTTCTAGAAATAGAGAATTGACAGATTTCTAAAATCTTAGGCTTAAGCAATACTTCAGAAATTTTCTACTCCAAACTATGACTTTATAGGAAATTGCTATGCATCCTTGACATTATCAGCACTAATTGCTAAGCCTTTTCCCTCCATTTTGACAAAGTATCTGCAAATTCCATGCTTTGCATCTTCACATAACAAAGAGTATGGGTGACAAAGAGATTTAAAAAAAATATTTGTACAAAAATATTCGTAGCCATGCTCTGCATGGTGGCAAAAAATTGGAAAATGTGGGAATGTTCTTCAATTGGGAAATGGCTGAACAAATTGGGGAATGGCTGAACAAATTGTGGTATATAATGGTGATAGAATGCTATTATGCTGTAAGGAATGATGAACTGCTTGCTTTCTATAAAACTGGGAAGACCTCAATGAACTGATGCAGAGTGAAACAAACAGAACCAGGAGAACATCATATACAGTAAATGAAATATTTTGGAATGATCCACTATGATAGACTTTGCTTCTAACAGCAATACAGTGATCCAGGACAATTCTGAGGGACTTATGAAAAAGAATGCTATCCACCTTCAGAGAAAGAACTGTTGGAGGAGAAATGTCGATGAAAACATATGACTTATCTCTTGTTTATCTGGGTATAGGATTTGGGGTTTTGGTTTTAAAAGATTACTCTATTATAAAAATAATAATATGGAAGTAGGTATTGAGGGATGATACATGTATAACCCAGTGGAATTATTTGTCAACTCCAGGAGGGAGGAGGGAAAGAACATGAATCATGTAACTCTGGAAAAATACTTAAAAATTAATATTTTTTTAAAGTATGGGTAGAAAACAAAAGGCTAGAAACCTCCTTTAATCTTCCCCCCACAGGATAAACTAACCAGTCTTTTTCTTCCCCTCCCTGGGGCTTATTATTTCTTCCTGAGATCCTCAGTGATAACAATTCTCAACCCTAAGGAATTAGGCTATAGATGAAGTACAAGCTAGAAATAAGCTGCTTTCTTCTCTAGTTCTAGCCACAATATTAGATGTCTGTTCTTTTCGCCTGGGGCTTTGGACCTCTGGCAACACAAGAGGCCTGTGAGTATATGTGTGGGGAGGAGCAGTTTTAGGGTCAATTATTGTAGGAAGGAAGATGAAGAACATCCTTTCTCACCCTGGAGACAGAAGGCTTGCAGGGAATTCCTAGAGCTCCAAGACTTCCTGAAGAAGCTGGGTGGCTGTGATGTCAGCACTGAGGTCACAGACAACAGGATAGAGTAGGGGGATGGATTCCAGCCCAGAAGGCGTCCGTCTGGGGCTGAGGGAGGATGAGGGCTGCAAGGAGGCTTGCCTGAAAGGAGGGACGGGGCCGCGGCAGACTGGTAGGTGCACCCAGGCTGGGGGCTCTGTTTCTTTGTGAGCAGGGTCCTAGGCCTTTCTCATCCTCACTCCTCTTCCTACCTTGGGCTAATTCCACCCCTGTACCCCTCTGACTGTCCCACAGCTACTTGGTCCCCCCCTTTAACTCTCCAAAGCCCCCTTTTCTCCCCTGTGACCCCTCCATGGTCCTATAAAGAATCAGTCCCAAGCAGGAAGGAAGCCTATTAGAGAGTCAGGGAAAAACCTCTTAGAGGGAAGGTATTCTGCCATTTAGTTGTGAGTGCTGGACCCCTTTCCTCTCAGGGTAATTCCTTACAAGTTTCCCCCTCCCTTGGCCCAGACCCTAAGGCCTCGTCCCACCCCCACCCCTCAGCTGCGTCCCCACCGACCCAGCCCCCCTGCCCACCATGGCCAAGAGCGGAGAGGTCCCACCCCGGGCCAGCCCTGCCTCCACCACAGACCCCCACATCATCAAGGTGACGGTGAAGACACCCAAAGACAAGGAGGAGTTTGCAGTCCAGGACACTTGTACCATCCAGCAGCTGAAGAAGGAGATCTCTCAGCGTTTCAAGGCCCACCCTGACCAGCTGGTCCTTATCTTTGCGGGAAAGATCCTCAAGGACCCAGACTCCCTGGTCCAGTGTGGCATTCGTGATGGACTCACCATCCACCTAGTCATCAAGATGCAGAAGCGGGGTGGGGGGCCAGAGTGCCTGGCCCCCAGCCAGCCAGCCCTGCCCCCTCCACCCCCTCCACCCCCTCCACCAGTCCCAGTCCACCCTGGTGGGGCCCACCCCTTCAGCCTGGGTGTCCTCACGGGGCTCAACGGATTGGGGCTCACGTCTGGCAGCTTCCCTGACCTGCAGAGCCAGCTCTTGTGGCAGCACATATCTGTGCCCGAGCTGGTGGCTCAGATCATCGATGACCCCTTCATCCAGGGCCTCCTCTCCAACACTGGCCTGGTCCGTCAGCTGGTCCTCGATAATCCCTACATGCAGCAATTGATCCAACACAACCCCGAGATTGGTCACATCCTCAACAACCCAGAGATCATGCGCCAGACCCTGGAGTTCCTGCGTAACCCAGCCATGATGCAGGAAATGATGCGGAGCCAGGACCGGGCGCTCAGCAACCTGGAGAGCATCCCCGGTGGGTACAACGCTTTGCGGACCATGTACACGGACGTCATGGACCCTATGCTAAACGCAGTGCAGGAGCAATTCGGTGGGAACCCCTTTGCGGCTGCAGCCACCACCTCTAGCGCTACTAACTCAGGATGTAGTCAGCCCTCTAGGACCGAGAACTGCGACCCCCTCCCGAACCCCTGGGCCACCCACTACGGGATCACCGCTGGAGGACAGGACCGGCAGCACGGAGGCCAGGACTCCAGGCACATCCCACTCAGACCAGACTCCCAAGAGGGATCTCCTGGCTTCCCGAGCATAGGACTCACAGGCTACCTACAGCAGCTCCTGGAGCCCCCGCAGGGCCTGGGGGCTTACTTGCAGGGGCCAGCATCTCCTCTGGGTCTCGGTCAAGAGCCTAGCCCAACAACTCTGTCGGGGGGCCACGCTCCCCCAGCAGTACCGCCAGCCCAGCAGTCTGGGACCAGGCAGTCCTTACCCAAAGAGCCTCTTGCAGTCAAAACCAAGACCACCTGTCCTGCATTTTTAAGACCTCCTACAACTAGCAGCTCCAAAAGGGGTAGTGACAAAGAAGATGGCAGTGTAGGCCCCAAGGGCCATAGCACCAACATGCCCAATCTGGTGTCAGGTCTGACAGCCACCAGTGGGGATGGCTTTATGACCTCATCCACAGCCCCAGTTGCTGGGCCCCCTCAGGCGCCAGAACCTGCATGGATGGCTAGGCCAACCTACGTGAGGCCCCCAAGAACGGTCCCCATGGACACCTCCACTAGGGGTGCCCTACAATTTCAGGAAGAGATGCAAAGGCAGTTACCCCTGCTCGTCCACCTCCAAGCAGCCATGGCAAATCCTCGAGCCCTCCAGGCACTGTTGCAAATTGAGAACGGCCTACAGACCTTAGCCACTGAGGCACCCCGTCTCTTGCTCTGGTTTTCACCTTCCCTAGGGATCCTGGGGATCCCATCATTCATGCCTGGAGCTGAGATGGGCGGCTGCCCCCTAAACAATCCAACATCAGTGGCAAACCCAGAGGATCCCCCGGAGACAGTTGCCCGAACTGTGTCTTCTGGTCAAGGCTTGGCTGAGGTAGAACCTCATTCAGCCCCCTTCTTCCAGATGCTGCAGGTCTTGACCAACACCGGTCCCCAACTGCAGTCATCACCACTGCAGCAGCCTGAGGCCCAGTTCCAGCCCCAGCTGGAACAGCTACATGCCATGGGTTTCCTCAACCCAGAGGCCAACCTCCAGGCCCTCATTGCCACAGAGGGCGATGTGGACAGGGCTGTGGAGAAGCTGAGGGAGTCACAGATATCCTAACAGGATTGAACCTCCCCTCACCCCTGCCTTTACCCCCAGAACTGCCCTACTCCCTGCTGCACCCCCCTTGGAATGCAGCCACACTATGAACTAAATTTACCGAGATGCCCTTTACGTGGAAAAAGTGTTGTTCCAGATGACTGAGGAAGAGAGAGGGAGAGAAAGAGAGGGTGGGCCAATGTACAACCAGAAGGCCTCCAGATCTTGGGGGTCTTCTCTGCTCAATGCCCCCTCTGCCCTGTGCCTGCCTCGAGGATGCAATTACATCCAACTTCCAGTGTCAGTTAATGTCTCTGTCTTCATATTTGGTGGGACTGGGGAGGTGGGAACAGGGGAGCTGGTGTGGGGAGGGCAGTCTTCAGAGAGGAGAATGTAGGGGATTCAGGAAGGAACTGGAGGGAAGGGGAAGAGGGGTCATGGCAGGAATAATGGATTTAAGAGTAACAGGTATAGTAGTAATAGCACTATGGAACAGAAGTCAGAAGAAATGGATTTGAACCTTGGTTCCTCCACATAGCAAGTCATATTCTTCATCTGAAAAGTAAGACCTGATATTAAAGTTCCCACATACCCCTATATCATCTGGAAGGAGCATCTAAAGAGGAGAGATTTGAGTCGGGGAAGAAGAACTGGTGGGGGAGGAGGTCGATCTCTCTCAGAACTACCATTCTTGTGAACCCTAAGTTTTTTCCTCTTTAGCCTAAATCTATTAATCAATTAAGAAGGCTAATTTACTGTCCAGCTCATCCACCCCCTTAATGTGTTCTGTTTTGTCAGTGCATAAGACATAGGGAACAGATTTGTGACTCATTTTCATAGTAAACTCCTGGATCCAGACATCCCCTATTTCAATTGAAGTTGAGCCCCTCTATAGCTCAGTCCTAGAGGTGACTAAAGTTTCCTACCACCTTGTCCAGAATCATAGCCAGTATGTACTGAGACAGAGGCAGTGCTTGAACTCAAGTCTTCCTAGCTCCAAGATCAGCTTTTAGTCTACAACTACACTAGAAGGGAGACTGTTAATGACTTTCCTAAAAGTGATGTTTAGAACTGAAAGTACTCCAGATGGGTTCAGAGTCAGGCAGAGTAGATTGGAATTAATATCTATTTGGTTCTTGGGTGTTGATGGGATTATGGGAAGGGAACAAGAATTTATTCAGCACCTACTACATGCCAGATATCTCTGCTAAATGTTTTACAAGTATCATCTCAATGGAGATATTGGACCAAATTCTAGACACAATATTTCAATTTCAGAACACTCAGATTGAAACACTTTGGTTCTTACTGTTATTTTTGTTTCCATCAAAATAGCTACTGCCTCACACAACTGACTGTTGTTGATTTTTCAAACCATAAAATTTCCAGGCATTTCTGTGCAAACATCATTTTTTTACATCTAGTCGTGTCTCTCCTATTCTGTATTTTTACAGTTATCTCAATCTAAGTAAAGGATTTTTGCACATATCCCTACATTCCAGACAGAATCTTTACATTCCCTCTTCCTATTAGATTATGTCCTTGGTTCTAGTCTTGGCTATAGGACCTCAAACAAAGCATTTAATCTTAGTGTCCTGGGACACCTTAATTTTTTTGATATTTGGTTGTTTTTATTCACCATTTTTTTTCTAATTTAATGTTTTATTTCCCCAATTAGATGTAATAATGTTTCTCACATACATTTTCCAAAATTATAATATACAATGTCCCCTTCTCTCATCCCTCCCTCCCCCCTGAAATGATAAGCAATTTGATCTCAGTTTTACCTGTATAAATTTACAAAACATATTTCTATATTGGTCGTGTTGTGAGAGAGAATACTCATATAAAACCAAAAACCCAAAATAAAAATTAAAACACACACACACACACACACAAAGTTAAAAACAGTATGCTTCTGTCTGCTTTCAGATTCCATCAATTCTGGAAGTGAATAGCATTCTTTGTCCTAAAATCCTTCATAATTGTCTAGGATCAGTTCAGAATAGCTAAGTAATTTATCACAGTTGGTCAGCAGACAATCTGCTCACTTCACTCTGCATCATTTCATGTAGGTCTTTCAGGCTTTTTCTGAGATCATTTTGCTCATTTCTTAGAAGGCAATAGTTTTTCCATGACAATTATATGGCACTATTTGTTTAGCCATTCCTCAGTTGGTGGATAGCCCCTCACTTTCTAGTTCTTTGTCTCCACAAAAAGAGCTGCTATAAATGTTTTTGTACAAATGAGGTATTTCCCCAATTTTATGGATCTCTTTTGTTTATAGACCTAGAAGTAGTATTACTGGATCGAAGGTTATGCTCAGTTTTGTCATCCTTTGGGCATAGTTCCAAATTACCTCCCAGAATGGTTGGATGAGTTCACAGCTCCACAAACAGTGAATTATTATACCAATTTTTCCCCATTCCATCTACATTTGTCATTTTCCTTTATTGTCATGTTAGCCAATCTGGTAGTTTTGAAGTGGTACCTCAGAGTTGTTTTAAATTGCATTTCTCTAATCAATAATGAATTAGAACAGTGGCTCCCAAATTTTTTTGGCCTACCGCCCCCTTTCCAGAAAAAAATATTCCTTAGTACCCCTGGAATTATTTTTTTTTTATTTTAATAGCAAATAATAGGAAAGATAAATGCACTTGTGACCATCACGGCCCCTCTGGATCGCTGCAGCACCCACCAGGGGGTGGTAGTGCCCACTTTGGGAATCACTGATTTAATATAATGAAAATTATGCATTTTACATCTTGTACTATGTGTTCTCCTCCATACTATTTTCCCTCTTTCACCCTGCTTTTTCTTTTTCCTTTTACTCTTTCCCTCCTTGCAAATTTTATTTCTAACACTGCCACCCCCAAATTATCCTCCCTCCTATTAGCTACCCCCTTTTCTTATTCCCTTCCTACTTCCCTATAGGGCAAGCTGGATTTCTTTTTTATTTTTTTTAAACCCTTATCTTCAGTCTTAGAATCAATACTATGCATTAGTTCCAAGGCAGAAGAGTGGTAGGGGTTAGGCAATTTAGGGTTAAGTGACAGGGTCACATAGCTAGGAAGTATCTGAGGGCATATTTGAACTCAGAACCTCTTATTCCTAAGCCACTGAGCCACCTAGCTGCCCTGTAAGCTAGATTTTTGTATCCAACAGAGTATGAATGTTATTCTTTCTCTGAGCCAAGCCCAAAGAGAGTAAAGTTTGATCATTGCCCATCAACATCATCTTTCCCTCTACTTTGATAACTTTTTTGCACCTCTTTAGGTTAGATAATTTACCTTACTCTACCTCTCCCTTCCCTCTTTTTTGAGTACAATCCATTTTTTTAGTCCTTGATTTTTTTTTTTTATTTTGGCAGGGAAGGGATATCATGTCATCATAGTCAACTTATTCCCACTCCCTCAGTCTATGTATATATTCATTCTAACTATCCCAATAATGAAGAAATTCTTGAATTACAAGTATCATCTTTCCACAGATAATGCAAACAGTTTGACTTTATTGAATCTAAGTTTTCTCTTTTCCTGTTTACCTTTTTATGCTTCTCTTGAAGCTTCCCTCATATTTGAACATCAAATTTTATGTTCAGTTTGGTCTTCATCAGGGGCTACTGTTGGTTTGCAAAGCTAGGCAGATTGCTAGGGCTTGGGTCCCCACTATGGACCTCACTGGTGCACTGAGGACTTGTGCTGGGTGGGAGTAGAGGTGCTCTGCTTTGGGTTTAGGCAGGATCTCAGAGTCTTGCTGATAGCCTGGGCCTACGATCAGAACCTTGAGCAGATGGGAAGAGAGGAGGGCTGCCATGTTATTGACCTGTACTACTGGTGAGCCTGGACTCCTCTCACACCCCAGTGAAGTTGTCTTCTGCTAGATGGCTCTGCCACTCTAGTATTTGTTTTGAAACTTTATTTTAAGGTAGGGTAGAGGGGGTTTTCAGAGAGACTCAGAGGCTCCTGCTTCTTGGCTGCCAGCTTGGTTCTGCCTCTCGACTTGTCTTGGTAGAGAGGTTGCTCACCATATCAGTTAAATCACAGGTGCAATACCGATCTCATTATTTTTTTAATTTTTTAGATTCATAATCAAGCTCATTGTACTAGTTTGTAGTCAGAACTCTTGCCTGGTTTCCTTCATGATTAAGCCTGATCTCACATTCTAATACATCAACCCTACACCCACCACCTCCTTTGTTCTGAGATTACCTTCCATTTACTTTGTATATATCATGTAGGTATCATCTATCTTCCATTAAACTATAAATCTGCTTAAATTCCTTTTGGATCACCAACACTTAGGACAGAGCTAGGCGTGTAGTAAATACTTGTTCACTGACAGTTCTTTCTGTACATGGAAGATATACATTCATCCAAGTCTGGTGGAATTAACTTATGAAGAAAAACAAGGTGGTTTTCTTACTATATGCTTACTTTGTAAAAGTATATGGTGGGAGCAGCTAGGTAGCTCAGTGGATTGAGAGTCAGGCCTAGAGATGGGAGGTCCTAGGTTCAAAACCGGCCTCAGACACTTCCCAGCTGTGTGACCCTCGGCAAGTCACTTGACCCCCATTGCCCACCCTTACCACTCTTCCACCTAGGAGCCAATACACAGAAGTTAAGGGTTTAAAAAAAAAGTATATGGTGAATATGTTGGAATGTTAAACATTTATCAGCACACCAGTAGATGGCTGTATTCTACAAACCACATCCTTAGAGGAGGAAATAGATGAGAATATCAAGAAACAAACCAGAAAAAAGATGTGATATACTGGTGTAAGTGAGGAGAAGATGGAGATCTTCATCCACCCATCCATCTTCTCTCTCTCTCTCCCTCTCTCCCTCTCTTTCTCTGTCTGCCTCTCTGTTTCTACCTCTATCTCCCTGTCTGTCTCTCTCAGAATTTCTTGATCCAACATGATGATGAATCCATTTTATAAAAGGTAGAGGAAGGATGGCATTCCAGACTTGGTTTTTCCATTTTTTAAAATAGTATTTTATTTCCCCTGATAACCCAAGTAGTATTATGTGCAGTCATTGTACTTTTCTTTCTAGGATAGAGCACAAATTGCATTCTTTGGGTACATAGCTATTTTTTGATACTAGCAAAAACACAAGCATAGCATATCCTCTGAAGCATCAGTTAAAAATTTCCTTTACTCTGTTCTTTAAAACAAAGTCATCAGTTCTTTATTATTGTTGTTGGTGACTCTTGGAACTAAGAAAGACTTTATTCTTATTTTTTTTAACCCTTGCTTTCCGTCTTAGAATCAAAACTGCATAGTGGCTTCAAGGCAAAAGTGTGGTAAGGGCTAGGCAATGGGGATTAAGTGACTTGCCTAGGGTCAAACATCTAGAAGTATTTAGGTATTAAGTATTTAGTATTTAGTATTAAACCCAGGACATCCCATCTCTAGGCTGACTGTCAATCCACTGAGCCACCTAGCTGCCCCTAAAGGAGATTTAATTAACAGCAAGTTTTTTACCTTTTTTCTCAATATCATGGTGCTTTCAGATCTGTTGAAACAGATTGAAAATTAGTTATTCCTTCTAAATATTTAATAACAAAGTTGGTGGTTCAGGTCATCCTCTGCACTGGAGCAGAGTACAATGAGTATATAATAGTACAGATTCCCTTTGCTTTTATGAATTTATTTAGTGAGTGAGCTTTTTTTGTTTCCATGACAACCCATATTGGGTATTCAGTCCATTGAAATCCACTGCATCCTTGTGGCAGCTGAATGCTTTCTTCCCAGAAACCCAACATATGGCAGTGAACAATATGGTCCTCCTAGTGCTCTTTCTCCTGATGGTTCCTCATCTAGCTTTGTTTCAGGTACTATCCAATGCCACTTTGCCCTATGCCCTAGCTCCCAAGTGATGCCTGCTCCTCAAGTTGTCTCGATATATCCATATTTACTTACAACTCATTCCTTTTCTCCCTCTTTTATTTTCCTTCTATAGCTCCTTTCTTTCTCTCTTCTCCCTCTCGTCCCCTCTCTCTGTCCCTTTCTCCAACTTTCTCTCTCCCTTTCTCTTTCTTCTCCCTTTTCCCTCTATTTTTCTTTACCCTCTTGCTTCACATTCAAAAGTCTCTATATTCTTCTGACACCTAAAATCATCTCTCCAAATCCAGTGTCCACCTTGGGACATAGCAAACCAAGCAACTGGGATTGTTACCAGCTCACCAGGTGTTGTAATAAAGTTATGATCCAAGAATGCAAGTAGTTACAGTTGATTTTGTAAGGAATATCCTTTGGGATCATGAAGGTATCTATGTCAAGGAGAAAATTCCATATGCTATAAATATTATTATTATTATTTATACCCTTGAATCTCAAGGTCTAGGCCCCTTCAAGCCAGAATAAGGGTTACTGTTGTATCATATTTTGCCCCCTTTGAATGCATCTATGAATGTCTTCAGAAGACTGGCTCCAGCATTTCTTACTCTTCCCTTCACACACACACACACACACACACACACACACACACACACAAATAAACTTAGTTTTATTCTTGAGGGAAGAAATTTAGAAGCTTAACCTATAACTTTTCTAGTTGGAAGTTATTCCAGTGATAAAAGCCATTGTTTATAAGGGGATAGAAAATCTCATCAAAGTTATTTCTAAATGTAGTACCTCATCTGAGCTTCTTCCCCAAATTTGCACTAAATAGTTGGAATGAATTCCCAGAGGACACTGACTACTCTTATAGATTTTAGGGGATATCTTGTAGATAACTGTTCCTAAAATATTAATCTCCACCAATGTGCTTCCCATTAACAGCCAATAGACACTATTACTTTTCAGAAATAAGAACAAGAAGAAAACACTAATAAGATGATATAGGAATAACATTAGTTATAAAATATTCCCTGTAGAAACCAAGGTCTCATTTCCCCAAAATGTGTATAGTATCCTTAAGAAGAGCAGGCACAAACTTATAGTACAATGGTAGTATGGCACACATATAAGGAAAATGGCCAAGGCAACTCACAAATTTGTTATGATAGGGTTTCCAAATCCTTCCTCTCTTTCCAAAGTCCTCTCTGTAGTAACTCTCAAAAGGCAGGACTATAGTTCCAGAGGTCATTGTCTTTGAAGCTGCTTCAAAACAACCTATATGTGTATTCCTCAACCTTACCTCAAACTCTCTAGAACAAAATCTCTGACTTTATATAGGGTATAATCCTCTAGGCAAGGAACTCTGCTATTGGTCACTCATCCTGCTCTCCATTTTGCATATCAGAAATGATATTACACATGGCTGGTGGGGAAAAGAAAATTTCATCTTCTCTGATAAGAAATGAACTGATTTTTTCCCTAAGAACCATCTCTTGGTAAAATGGCCCAAACTGCTAACTATTTCCAGGGTTTAGCTATTTAGAACCCCCTCCCCCCAAAAAAAAGATATCACTTTTTTTGTTTATCTAATGACATCATTCCCTTCTGACTCAAAGAAAGGTGTTCTGCTTCATTCAATCATAACAGATAATACAGAAATAATAAGGATAACTTGCTAATGAAACGTATTATCTGATTATAGTCTGTTACTACAGCAAACTGAATTGGGAGGGAATCAAATTCCCTCTTCTTTACATATGCAGCTAAATATAGTGTGAATAATTAATCCACTAAAGTGGTTATATGTATTTGCTCTACTCAAAGTTATGTAGAAATGACCATTCCAATGCAAAAGAAAAATAGTGTGAATTTGAACAATGTGATCGTTTCAAAAATTTCATAATTTGCATTAATCAGGATATATATGTGCATGCATAAATATATACACAAATACATATACGTATATATATGTACACACATAACATTCACAGCAATTGTCTTCAAGCTTTCTAAATTCTAGGTACTACCTACGAATCACTGCAGGGGTTGAACTACATCCTCGGTTCCAGAGCCTGAAGTCCCAGCTATTTATGTCTCTTCGATTCTCATTTGCAGATATGGGAATCATCCTCAGAGATATGATAACTGAATTAATGGGGCCTGATGAGATGTCCAAATGAGACAGTATAGAATGAAGTATAGTATAGTATAGTACAGAGTCATGGAGGGACAACTTTGGTTACTGGATATAACATGAAGACCTAACAAGGATGGATTTAGAGTGGTAAGACTTAATTGAAGAGAACCAGAAGAAATAGTATCATGAAAAACCTAGAGAAAAAGGAGTATCCAAGAGGAAAATGTGCGCAATAATATCTAATGCTGTGGAGAATTCAAGAAGGATAAAAATTGAGAAAAGGTCATCATAACTGATATTAAAGAGATAATTGGTGACCATGCAAATTCAGCTGCGTGATGTCAGAAGCCATAAAGCAGAGGGTTTAAAAGGGAGCAAAGGGAAAGAAAGGGAAAGAAATAAATGGTTTTCCCAAGTCTGGGCATGAAAGATGGGAGAAATAAGTAATAGGGATGGTATTCTCCATAACCTAAAAGGAAATGGTATGGTACAATGGAATGAATATTAAATGTAAAGTCAGCAGATTTAAGTTGGAATCCGGCCCCTGCTACTTACTAGGTTTGTGACTTTTCATGATTGCTTAATCTTTCTTGACCTTGATTTCTTTAATCTGGAAATTAAAGAGTTAAACTTTGAGCTCCTTTCCAACTCTAAATTTGTGATTCCCATCCAATCCACAGTTTAAAAGTTATTGTTCAGTTGTTTCTGACTCCTGATGACCCCATTTGGGATTTTCTTGTCAAAGATACTAAAGTGGTTTGCTCTTTCCTTCTTCAGCTCATTTTACAGATGAGAAACTGATGCAGACAAGATTAAATAATCTGTCCTGGGACACACAGATCAATTTGAACTCACAAAGATGTTTGTTTCTGACTCTAGGCCCAGCACTTTATCCAATAAGCCATCTAACTACCCCTTGAAAAGTAGTCCCCTCTATATAGTATCCCTGAAAAATGGTCATTAAATATCTGCTAAAGGACTCCAAATGATGGGAAATTTCATTCCTTTGTTGTCTACCCCATATCGTCCACCTGCTACTGAGCCATTCAACATCACTTTAGGAAGTTGCCATCATGCTATCTCTGCTGTAAATATTTATTACCTAAATTCCCCTCCATTATTTACATAATAATCTTTTTTTTATTATTCCTTCATTCACTTTCTATCCAACTTCTTATGGTCTTTCTCTCAAGTTTCTTATATCATCTTTTCCCTTCCCTTTTCTCATCTGAAGACTTTACATCTTGTTTTACTGGGCAAATAAGTTATCCTTCATGAGCATCCTCTTTTGCTTATTAGGCACTTCAAAAATATGACATTCTGTCCTCCTTTACTCTGTTTCTTAGGTATTTCTTCTCTTTGTCATGGCCAAATCTTATGTTTAACCTTGATACCATTCTCTTCAACCTCTTGCCATTTTAATCATCCTAATTCATTTTATCTTCAGTCTCACTTTAACTATAGGTAACTTCTATATTACCTACAAATATTTCCAGTTTTTCCTCCATCCTAAAAGAACTTTAATTTGACTTTCCAAGCCCAAAAGAGAGTCTCTGCCCTCAAGCAACATATATTCTAATGAAGGACACATGTAAATAACATGGTACATGCCAGATTTATACAGGGTCGATGAAGGTAACCAGAGAAGGTCTTACTAAGCTGCTTGAACTCCATAAAGCCTTTCATAGAAAGTAGAATTGGATTGTCTTTTAGGAAGCCAGGGAAACTAAGAGAGGTGAGGAGGAAGAGAAATTTCTCATCATTCTCAACCTCTTTGCAGCTCTTGAGAATATGGACCATTCTTTCCTCTTGCATATTCTCTCCTCCCTCAGCATTTATGAGATTTCATGACTGTTAATTCTTTTTTAAAAAACCCTTACCTTGTGTCTTAGAATCAATACTGTGTATTGGTTCTAAGTCAGAAGAGTGGTAAAGGCTAGGTAATGGGGGTCAAATGACTTGCCCAGAGTCACACAGCTAGGAAGTGTCTGAGATCAGATTTGAATCTAGGACCTCCCATCTCTGAGCCTGGCTCTCAATCTGCTGAGCTACCGAGCTGTACTCCATGACTGTTAATTCTTACTTTTTTCTTGATCATCAGCCATGTCCCATTCCTTAAACATGGAGGTTCCCAATGTCTGTCCTAAGCCTTATTTTCTATATCTTTTCTTATAGTTTCAATTATAATCTCTATGCAGATCACTCACTAATCTTTTTCCTAAGCTCCAGGCCTTAAGCTCAGCAAATGTCCTCTGAAAAGTTCTACCTAAATTTCCTGTAGACATCTCAAACTTGCCAAGACTACAGTACAACTCACAATTTTACCTCCTTTTATCTTTTTGTTTTTATATTGAAAATACCAGCATTGTTTCAGTCACTGAAGGTTACGATATTTTATTAATACTCTAATTTTCACTCTACCTTTTTTTAAACAATACTTTCCAATCTTGTCCAGCCTACTCAAAAATCTTGTCATCTATCTCATGCCCTCAGTCTTCTAGGCACTACTCCCTCTTCCTCCTTACCACCTCTTTTTCCAGAAGTAATTAAATCTAACATTTCTTTTTCAAAGAGCATAATAATTGACTGCCCTATGACTCTATTCATAATCACTGTTACTGTCCAGTCCAAAGTATCTTTCTCAGGTCACCATTCCCCTCAATTTGTTGTTAAAATGTAAGCTCTTTGAGGGCAAGAACTATCTTGGATTAATTTTTGTAGCTTCATGTATAGCACAGTACTGGGTACATAGTAGATGCTTAAATGTTTTTTTTATTTATATATTCATTCATTAATTATTAAACATTTATGAAGGGGCAGCTAAGTAGCTTATTGGATAGAAAGCCAGGCCTAGATGCAGGAGGTCCTGGGTTCAAAATTAGCCTCAGAAACTTCCAACCTAGTAAGTCACTTAGCCCAAGTGCCTACCTCTTCCTTCTCTTTTGCCTTGGAACCAATACTTAGTTAAATAAACATTTATGGGGCATTTACTAGGTGTCAGGTATGATGTTAGGTACCAAGGAGAGCAAAAGCAGATCTTTTGTCCTCTAAAAAACAGCCTTTGTCCTCTAGAAGCTTAGAATCTAATGGGGAGACAACATATAAATAAAATACGTACAAAGCAAGCTATAAGCAGGATAAATAGGAAATAAGAAAGAAAATATTAGAAATAAGAGTCAGGGAAGGTTTCTTATAAAACAATGAAATTTTAGTTGAGACAAAGTAATCCAGAGATGTCAGTTGGCAGAACTGAGGAGGGAGGGAATTCCAGGAATGGGAGACAACCAGAGAAAATGTCTGAAACTGAGAGGTGGATCATCTTGTTTACGGAAAATCCAGGGGGCCAGTATCACACAACTGAAAAGAATGAATGGAGAAGAGTAAGGTGCAAAAAAGACTTGAAAGGTAGGTGGGAGCTGGGTTATGAAGGGCTTTGAATGCCAAACAGAGCATTTTGAATTTGATCCTGGAAATAAATTTGAGTAAAGGGGTCAGGGAGGAAAGGACATGGACAGATCTGCACTTTAGGAAAATCAGTTTAGTGGATGAATAGAGGATAGATTGGAGTAGAAAGACTTGAGACAGGCAGACCCACCAGCAGATTATCATAATAGTAGAGGAATGAGGTGATAAAACCTGCACTAGAGTGGAAGCAATGACAGAAGAGAGGAGATAATATTTGAAATAGAATGTGCAATTGATAGGCCTTGTCAACAGATTAGATATAGGGATGAGAAAAAGTGAAGAGTCAAAGATTACTCCTAGGCTTTGAGCCTGAGGGACTAGAGACGTGAGATTACAGGTCTACAGAAAGATTAGGGCATGTTACAAATAAAATTGATATAGATGGATATATTCAATAATATTAATGATTTATTGTAATCCATATTGGTAATTAAGCCACGTGCCTTCCAAGATCTAATTCAAAATCCCCACCATTACCTCTGCCCACCTGGATGCTCCATAGCAAAGAGACAGTACCAATCAAGTTTTCCCTATTTAAGCTTCTGTTTATGTTGGCCCACATCACCACCATAAGTCAGGAAGTCCATTGAATCATGGGAAGTGTAGTTCTCAAGTCCTCTAAGTGTCCACAGGAAGTTTATATAATGGATCTGAATATTAAGACTCAACAAACCCCAAAGAACCCCAAATTTCCACTAACACAGGCAGAAAATAGATATTTGAGGATCATCAGCAGAGAAGTGACAATTAAATCCATAGGAGCCTATGAGATAACCAAGTGAAATAGTATGGAAGAAAAAGAGAAGAGAACCCAAGATAGAACCTTATGGAACATCTAAGATTAAAAGGTATGATCTAGATGAAAACATACAAAAAGAGAATAAGAAATAGTGATCAAATTAATGGGAAGAAAATCAGGATATCATTTATCAACATTTCCTTTAATAATTCTACATTCTCACTATCATATATATTATACACACAAATACAGCGATCTTGACTTTAATTACTGGCAAAAATGTAAAAATTATTAAGTGGATGAGTAGTAAACATCTAGAAAAAGTTAATAATCATTAAAAACCAACAATGAGATTATATAGAATAAGTCAAACCATAAATCTGGCTTCGGACACTTCCTAAGTGCAAGACCCTAGGCAAGTCACAACCCTTACTTATTATCCCTTACTATTCTTTCTGCCTTGGAAGCAATACACAGTATTAACTTTAAGACAAAAAAGGCAAGGATTTTTAAAAAGTCAATCCAGACTAAATATTTTTTTCTTTTTGACAAGGTTATTAAAAAGTTCTCTATTTTAGTGGGGGAAAGATGGAGGGATATGGCTTAGATGATAATGTAGTTTACTTTTAAACTTCATTGGGATGAAGTCTTCAATAATTCGTTATCAACTTGAAAGAAGGCTTGCAGGTGACAGCTCCAGAGTTCAACTCTTGGTTTTATACTATTCTTATCAATAACTCTGAGAGAGAAATAAATGCCAAGGTTATAACAATTTTAGAAGACACAAAGAAGAAACAGATCACTAACATTATTTTCATAAGAATCTCTTTTCTGAATTCCCCTTAATGCTAATGCTTTCCCTGTGATTATTGCCCAATTTCTCAAATAAACATGTGTACATATGTACACATACATATACAAATACATACATCTCATTTGTCCATAGCTGTCAATATGTCATTTTGTTAGATTATCTTCTTGAGAATAGGGCTTTTTGCTCTTTTTCTTTTTGCATCCTCAGTGCTTAGCATAGTGTGTCATACATAGTAGCTATTTAATAAATGCTTTTGATGATTCAGCATACTAAAGGACTGGGCCAATATTCAAAGAAAAACAAAATAGAATATTGGACCAAATCTAAGTGGAATGTAATAAGAATAAATATGAAGTCTTATACTTGTATGAAAAAAATCAACTTTATAAATCTAATATGAAGGAAGTGTAGTTAAAGAGAAGCCCTTCTGGAAATTTTCTCTAGGTTCTTTTGGAATGTAAACCCAACATAATTCAACAATGCAATATATCAGAATTAGCACAATGCCCATAATAGGTGCTAATAATTTTTTTTAAGTTGGTTGACAATCAAGAAAAGTAAAGATAGTCTTAGGCTGCATTCTGAGGATCTTAGGCCCAGGACTAGCTAGGGAGGTCAGTCACATTAGATTCTCATCTAGAGTAATATGTTTTGTTATGGCTGACACATATGATTGCAAATGGCCTGTTTTCCCTTTGGGAAGCTTACCAGTGACCATATGTATACAACAAAAGTAAGGTTTTGAGGAGGAGAAGGAGGAGGAAGATGAGAATAATTTATGGGGTGATCCCTAGAAGAGAGAGGTATGGCTTGTTTAAGTTTTGCTTTCTTCCCTCTAATTCATTTGTATGATAACAGAGGGAATCCTGGTATGGTGAATATAGACTTCAGACCCAGACAGTGCTTGACAGTTTTTTGAAAGGGAAGTTCCTCTCCAAAGGAATGAATTTTGATGATCAGAAATTAAGGAATTTCACGAATTTTCAGTTTCTAAATTAGACAGAAGCTTGGGATAGAAACCTTGCCCCTCTTTGAATAAACCCAGAAAAGACAAAGAGACACGACTTACATGTGCCCATTAGCTAGAAGACTGGGCTGTTCTGTGTTCCAAAAGAGAGTGTCAATTGTGGAGGCTATTCTTGCTCAAGAATGGGCTGAGCCACATGGCTTCTGAGGTTCTGTCAAACTAAAAAAATTACAATTTGATGGCTAAGTAGCTACTTCTCTATATCTTCCCCTTTCCTGACTCAGCATCTTTCCCCATGCTTTTCTTCATCTGTAAAATGTTAACCCTTCTCCACAAACCCATCCTCTCATGATGAATCTTGCCTTCCTTCAAATGATGGTGCAAATTCCACTTCCTCCAGAAACTTTTCTATGATAACTAGGAAAACATTCACTTAGCAATCAGAAAGTACCTTTCTTTTCCTCCAATCTCAAATAACACCTTATTGGCACTAAATGCAGCAGCAAACCAGAGTTGAAATCCAATTAATTATTTAATCTCTCAGAATTATGGAATATAAGTAAGAATTGGAAAGGAGCCCTGCAGTTGTCTAGCCTTAACCTAGACATGAAAAGAATCGCCCACTGAACAATCCCTGGCAAGTGTACATCCAGCCTCTGCTTAAATATTTCTAAGGTGGAACCAACTACCTCTAGTAGCAAGCTCATTCTACTTTTAAACAACTCTGATTATTAGGTGACTGTTCCTGATATCAAGCCTTAAATCATATCCTCCTGCAAAAATTGGGAAAATATCAATGATATCTACTTGCTAGAAGTCTATCATGAAGATCATCTGTCCTAAAAGAGTCTCCCTAGGCACCTTAAGGCACCTACAAATATCAATTTTTTTCCCATTAGTAAGTGCCAACCCTATCCTATTTTGTATTCCAGTTATCTGTGTCATGTCCCTTCCAATTATAAGGTTATGTGATTATCCAGAGTAACCAATTTCACCATTGAATACTATGAATTATTAAGAAGTTGTCCTATCCAGTTTTGGAGACAAGAATTCACTATTTGGCAAAAAAAAAAAAAACAAAAAAAAAACTGCTGGGAAAACTGGAAAACAGTATGGGAAAAATTAGATTTAGATCAATATCTTATACCCTATAACAAGATAAATTCAAAGTGGGTAAATGACTTAAATAAAAAGAATGAAATCATAAATAAATGAGGTGAATATAGAATAATATACCTGTCAGATCTGTGGGAAAGGAAGAAGATCAAGTAAGAGACAGTGAACATTACAAAATGTAAAATGAATGACTTTGATTATATTAAATTAAAAAGGTTTTGTACAAACAAAACCAATGCAAACAAAATTAGAAGAAAAGCAACAAAATGGGAGAACATTTTTATAACAAAACTCTCTGACAAAGGTTTAATTTGCTAAATATATAAGGAACTAAGGCAAATTTACAAAAAAAAAATCAAGGCATTCCCCAATCTACAAATGGTCAAGGGATATGAATAGGTAGTTTTCTCATGAAGAAATCAAAACTATCTATAAGCACATGAAAAAGTATTCTAAATCCCTCTCGATTAGAGAAAGGCAAATTAAAACAACACAATCTCATACCTAGCAGATTGGCCAATATGGCAACAAAGGAAAGTGATAAATGTTGGAAGGAATGTGGCAAAATTGGGACACTAATATACTGCTGGTGGAGTTGTGAATTGGTCTAACCATTCTGGAGGACAATTTTGAACTATGCATAAAGGGCTTTAAGAGATTGCCTGCCCTTTGATTAACCATACCACTGCTGAGTTTGTACCCCAAAGAAATAAGAAAAAATACTTGTACAAAAATATTTATGGCCATGTTTTTTATAGTGGTAAAAATTGTAAAATAAGGGAGTGTCCCTCGATTGAAGAATGGTTGAATAAATTGTGGTGTCTGATGATGATGGAATATTATTATGCTAAAAGGAATAATGTAATGGAGGAATTCCATGTGATCTGGAAAAACCTCCAGGAATTGATGCAGAGTGAAAGGATCAGAACCAGGAGAACACTGTACACAGAGACTGATACGCTATGGTACAATAAAATGTAATGGACTTCTCTACTAGCAGCAAAGCAATGGTCCAGGACAATTTTGAGGGACTTATGAGAAGGAATGCTATCCACATCCAGAGAAAGAACTGTGGGAGCAGAAAGGCAGAAGAAAGACATGTGAATTGATCACATAGTTCAATATGGATATGATTAGAGTTTTGATGTTAAAGGATCACACTCTACTGCAAATATGAATAACATGGAAATAGGTTTTGAACAATGATACATGTATAATCCAGTAGAATTGCTTGTCAGCTTTGGTAGATGGGAGGGAAGAAGGATGGGAAAAATCATGAATCATGTAACCATGGAAAAATATTTTAAATAAAAAACAAAAACAAAGTTGTCCTATCCATGGGATATTAATCCTAAACTTGCCACTTTGCAATTTTCACCTCATTATTCATAGTTCTGTTCTTTGTTAGGGGCTGAGTAGAACAAGTCTAAACCTTTCTTCTATTATGACAGCTCTTTAAATACTATGCTTTAAGACAGTGCTTATATTCCCTCAGTAAAGTAGCACAGTGAGTAGAGAGCACTGAGACCCAAAATGAGGAAGACAAATTCAAACATAGCTTCAGGCATTTACTAGCTATGTGGCCATAGGCATGACACTTAACCCCTGTTTGTCTCAATTTCCTCAATTATAAAATGAATATGATAAGAGCACCTTATCTCCCTGGGTTCTTGTATGTAACAAATGAGATTATAAAATGATTAGTTAACATAGTGCCTGGCACATGGTAGGAACTTAAATCCTTCCTTCCTAAATTACCCGAATTCCTAGGTTAATCCTAACCAGTTTGTTAATCTGCCTTGGTCTTCAATTCCCACAACATTCTAGTTGCCCTCCTCAAGACAGAATCCAGTTACTCAAGGTACTCACTAAAATACAGTGTTTCAAACTGGTTTCAATAATTCCATACACAGGCTGACCAAATTAAAAGACAAACTACTTTCATTCTGGCTATGAAAAAACTCTTGATAAGATTCTCTGCTTGCATTAGCTTTTGTGATTGTTTCATCATTCTGTTAATTTATAAAACTGAGCCTGGATCCGCTAACATTCCTATTTTTTTTCACATGCACTATTTCATTTAGCCATATCTTCCAACCTACTATCGATTTATACACCTTATTTTTAATCTCAAGTAAAGGACTTTTATTTCTACCCCATATTAAGGCACAGCCTGTGTCAAGATCTTTTTTGGATCTCTTCAGAAAGCAAATCCTTCTAATGAAGTGAATGGGCTGTTATTGGCCTAACGTGTTCTTCCCCCTAAGAGGGATTTGAAGAGGGTAATGTTTAACAGATAGGAAGAGTATTCTAATGGTGGAATTTCAGGCCGGATGATCAACTGGTGGTCATAGGGCTCTTTAAGACACAGCTTGACAGTAGCTCCCTACTCTTTTTATGAGTAACTCAGATCCTGCTTCCTCCTCATTTTTTTTTTTTTTTTGTAACTCCAGGCTGCTTCCTCCTCTTCTCTAGAAGCTTGTGCCCAACACCCACCATCTTCCTAGCCAGCTCCTCATTGTGACCTCATTGCTGAGGTCATATTCCCCCGAGCCTTCCCCAAGGGTAAGGCAAAGGGTCTAGCTCTGGCTTGGCCCAGATGCTGATGGGGAACAGCCCTGGGTGCAGGGGGAGCCAGGACGCTGCGGAGTTACACAGCCACGGGCCTGAGCACCGAGCTGGGAGGTGGAATTGGCACAGAGCCGGGAGCTAGGGTAACTCTCCAAGGCCAACGTTGCTCCCCACCCCAGCAGACACAGCGCCCCACATCCTCCCCCACCGTGTCTGGCACCAGGCCCCAAGGATTTGGGCAGATAGATCGGCACTGGCGCGTCACTGAAGCATGGCGGGGGCCCGGGAAGAAGCGGGAGACAGCCGGCTGGTGGCAGGGCGGGAGCCGCAGCCGCCGCGCATCATCACAGTAACAACGAAGACACCACAGGAACGCCAGGAGTTCACCCTGGCAGAGAACTGCAGTGTTAGGGAGTTCAAAGAGCAGATCTCAAAGCGTCTTAATTATGATGTGAACCGTCTGGTGCTCATCTTCACAGGGAAGATCCTGCGAGACCAGGACACACTGAACCAGAGGGGAGTCCTCGATGGCACTACCGTCCATCTGGTGGTGCGGTACCGCTTCCCTGGATTCACCCGCTCATGCCATACGCCTGCCACACCTGCCTCACCTCCCATGTCTGGCACACATCCCACCTCAAACCAGCCTCTTCCAGGTAGCAACATCCCCGGGTCTTCCCCGAGCTCAGTGGCTTCTGGTCTGCTGGCCAGGCTGGGACGCATAGCCCGAGGCTCACCGGATCTGGCCGATTTCCTTGGCCATCTGACTCAACTCCTCATGGCGGTCCCTGAAGCTGTGGTGCAATTCCTGGATGATCCATCCATACAAGGTCTACTGGGTGAAAACCCGTCCAGCACCAACCCTTCTCCTGGCACTGGCCCCGGGCGGCTGATAGGTCAGCCACAGCAGGCTCCACCAGCCCACACAGCTGAGACCGTGCCTGAGGCCCTGAGGAGCCCTGCCCTGCTAAGGGAATTGTTGATGCTAAGAGCAGATGAGAGAGGCCTGGGGGCTCTGAAGGCGGTTCCTGGGGGTGACAATGCCCTAAGACAGGTCTATGCAGATATCCAACAGCTGATGCTCACAGTCCCAGCTTCATCGCCCCGGGCCAAGGGCCCAACGTCCTTGTCTGGTCCTTCTACTAACTCTTCTACAGCTGGAACTCTTAGGCTGGGGAATGTGTGGCCTGGGACTCAGGGCAGGGTTCTGGGAAACTCATCACGGGGAAACTCATATAGTTCTAGCATGCCCAATCTGTTCATGGGTCTAGGACCTGGTTCACATGATGTGACCCCAAATGTAGGCAAAGATTCCCTGCCTGGCCCATCCCTACCCTCTACGGCTGCCCTGCGGAATGCCCTGCACGCACTGCATCAGAACCCAGCCCTGCTGCACCAGCTCACTACTGGCAGCCCTTTAAGGCCCCGTCTGCCCTTGCTGCCTATCCTCACTAATCCTCGGGCTCTACAGGCTTGGCTGCAGATTGAACAGGGCCTGCAGACGCTCTCCATGGAGGTTCCAGGTCTGGGACCCTGCCTTCGGGGTTCCGGAAGGCCCAGCGGGGGCCATGGGGTGGGTATGGCGGGTGGGTCAAACGCTCGGGTGTCCACCCAGCAACCCACCCTAGCTGTGCTGCAGCTCCTCCAGTCCTTGGCCCACGCAAGCCCCACTACCCTTCAGACCTCACCACCCCCTCCACCACCGCAAAGGTCACCACCTCCAGCTGAGGGCCGCTTCCAGCAGGAGTTGGACCAACTGAAGGCAATGGGCTTCACCAACCGTGATGCCAACTTGCAAGCGCTTATTGCTACTGGTGGAGACATCCATGCCGCTATTGAGAGGCTATTGGGGCCGGGGATCCCCCAGGCCTAGCACCCCTGCCCCGCTACCCTGGGGAACCTGAAAAGGAAGAGAAAGAGAGAGAGGAAAAGGAAGAGGAAATAACTCATTTTCGGATAATCTCCTATGCAAATCGGAGATCATTGTGGACAGCACCACTCTTGGCAGCTGTCTCGTTCTCCACTAAAAGGCCGCTGCTTGGCCGGATGTGTCTTGTGTGGCTTTCTTTGAAGGGCTGAGTACTGAGGTTGGGTTGGGGTCATGCCTCCCTTCATCTCAGAAGGCCTTACATACACACTCCCCTTCTCTCCTCCCTTTCCTAGGAAGAGATACTTGTCTTCAGCAGATTGGACAACTTTATTGAAAGCTATTTTGTTCCTATTTTGTTAGACAGCAAATTCACCTCTGAACAAGGTGAATTAATCACCCAAAGAGAGAGAACAAGTTTAGAATCTGGTCCAAAGTGAGAAACTTCTGGTTCCCTCCCTCTCCCTCTGCCCTGCCTTCTCAGTCCAATCTTCTTCCCTTTCTCTGTCTGAGACCATGCCCAGGAGGCCTTCCCAAATACCTACTCTTTTTTGAATGAAGCACTCCCTTCAACAGGAAGCCACCCCCTTTCCCCAAACTTCAAGATCACCCCATGACTATCTACTCAAGGCAATAGTATATGAGACCCCATAGTTATGTTTATTTTTCCTGTAGTCTTGGCCAAATGACACAATTGCAAAGACATTAAATAACATTGCAAGAGTTACATTGTAAGTAATAATATCCTTAAACAGAACGTTTTTCTCATAAAGAAAATATATCAGTAGAGGGAATAAGCATACATGATATTCATATTTGAAGGACCTACATGTGGGCAATAGATATTTGCAGGTCCAATACACTTCTGAAGTTGTAGGAATCTCAATGATTGACTTCTGGTGATTTCCTGAAGTTGATCTCACTGAGCCTGCTCTTCCCTGGTTGCAGTGTCGTGGATGAGGGTACTTGCCCCTGCTGCTTCACCAAATATTTCTCTGGTGTCTTCTGGTGACTCTTGTGCCTGGTCTCTTTTAGTGCCATTCTCTGAGGTTCTCAGACAAGTGGTATTCTAGGTAGTGGTGGGCTCAGCAAAGCTCCCTGTTACAATTTTCTGCGTATACCTCTTCAGGGTCTCAGCTTTAAAATACTGTGACTAGAACCTCTCCCAAAGGCAACTGACACAAGCCAGGAAAAAAGTTCCCAAACTAAAATTAGACCTTTCTTAGTCTTCAGTCTGACCTAGAAGATCAAAGAGCTTCAAAATTTCCTCTAGCCTTCAAAGACTCAGTCAAAAAAAAAATAGATAAATTATGGAATTAAGGTCATTATTTGCCATCCACTTAGCCCAGTGCATAGCTGATTATTTTGGTGCAGGATTATTTGGTTTTCCCTTTCCTGACTTTTAAAATTCCTAACTTCCCCCTTTTGTCCCTATGTGAGTCCCTAAGGGTATTTTCACTTAACCTCAACTGGGCCCCCTATATTAGTAGCTTCAATAGAACCACAGGGAAAATATACTCCACTCCTAAGCATATTCCCATATTACACCATCATGTCACCTGCATGTATCCCCCAGCTGGAATGTTCCCAGGGCAATGGACAGTGAGTAAAAGCCCCACCACATACTTTTTTTTTATTTTGAAAGGGAAATAGTCATGCTTGCAATGAAGGAAATAGATTGTAGTCTTTGTATTATCTTTTGCCCCAAATCTCTGTGCCCTCCTTCCCTTTTGTAAAGGGTGCCACCCTCTTTCAAATACTCATGTGCAAAACCTCTCAGGATTACCAATCTCAATGTTACTTGACTCTTCACTCTTAACCCCTTGTATAGAGTCAGTTGTTCAATTGCTTATCATTCTTCTGTTTGCTTATATACTTCGGTTATAGGTCTTCAGAATGTTTTTTTAAACCTTTACTGTGATCTTAGAATCTATACTAAATATTGTTTCCAATTGGTTCCAGGCCTAGTTCTTTATCCACTGAGCCACTTAGCTGACTTCTTTCAAAACTTTAAAAAAAAATTAGTTTTAATGATATCTTCTATTTTTACATCAAAATTATCCACAGAATCCTTTTCCCTTCCTTTCCCTCTGAAATAACACCCCATATAAATAATAGCATTAATGAGGAAAAAAATAAGCACATCTGATCTGGTTCATTGATAAAGACTGAAGGCATATGCAATGTCCTTTCACCTTTAAGAAGTGATGAGTTGGAGTTATCCTATACATCTTAATTCAAATCATACTTGCTTTTTATAATTTGGTTAAGATTGTTTTGTTTTGTTTTGTTTTGTTTTTTAGCCCTGCCACTTTTGTGTATTAGTTCTAAGACAAAAGAGAGGTAAGGGCTAGGCAATAGAGGTTAAGTGACTTGCCCAGGGTCACACAGTGTCAGAGTTCAGATTTGAACCTAGGACCTCCTGTCTCTAGACCTGGCTCTCAATCCTCTGAGCCACCTAACTGCCCCTGGTTATATTCACTTTTGATTTTTTTTTTTCTGTGTGTCTATTCTTTACATTTACATTACTGAGTCATTGTGGATTTTTTTGTTTTGTTTTGTTTACTTGCATCAGTTCACATAGATCTTTCCTTGCTTCTCTGTATTCATCTTTTCTTTCATCACCATATCCTAATAACTTCTATAATGAATTGTTCCAATAGGCTTCTACCCTGCTTCCGATCCATCCTTCATCATTGCCAACATCACCATCAAGTACAGGGGTTGACAAATTAAGGCCTATGGGTCTTCTGTGATCTCTAGCTAAGTAATTTTTTTTACATTTTAAAGTTTTAAAACTGTTTATTAAAAATAAAGTTTTAAAGGTATGGAAAAGCTATTTTTAGCTTACTGTTAATAGGCAATTGAAGGATTTGGCCCTTGAGCTATAGTTTTCCTACCTCTGATCAAATGCCTCTTAAGTAACTTCTATGAGTCAAAGGCTTGCCAGGCACCTTTGCAAAGGAAGACTCCAATAGATAATAACATATTTCATCTGGTTTGTGCTGCCTTGTTAAAAGCAAAGACTATGTTTGCCTTTCTTTTAATAGTAAATAATAGTGGGGGCAGCTGAGTGGCTCAGTGGATTGAGAGCCAGGCCTAGAGACCTGAGGTCCTAGGTTCAAATCTGGCTTCAGACACTTCCTAGCTATGTGACCCTGGGCAAGTCACTCAACCCCCTTTGCCTAGCCCTTACCACTCTTCTGCCTTGGTGCCAATACGTAGTATTGACTTCAAGATGGAAGGTAAAGGTTTAAAAAAATAGTAAATAACAGAAAGGTAGCAAAAACATTTTGTTGTCATCTTGGTCCATTTTCATTTTTCTCATCTATTTACTTTTTTTGGTAGTCAATTTTGGTTATTATTTCAGTTACATTTTTCTTGTTTTTTATTCATAAATTTTAAAGTTTCTTATTTATAATGAAAGTTAAAATCAAATACATTCTTGAGGAGAAAGAGAGAGGTAGGGTGGATATACCATCTTAGACTTGATATTTATTCCATCTGGTCTGTGGACTGCATGAAGATTTCATCATCCTCTCTTCTGATCACACCCCCAAAATCACTTCCACCACCTTTTTGTTTTAGATTGAAATCTCTCTACTCTGTCTCAAAACATATGTCCTAGAACCACTGAAGGAATGCTTTCAAAATGCCATCCAACCGTCTTCTTCACTCTCCTCTCAAGACTCGTCTCTAGCAAAAATAGTTGCAAATTCCTGAGTCATTGACCTCTTGAATATCACAATGATTCTTAATATTCTTAATATTCAGGTTCATCATCAGAAAACTCTCCTAATCTTAAGTAAATAATATCAAAAATCTCACCTATATCCACCCTACTGCCTTCTTTCCATCTTTTTCTCTCTTCCTTTATTATTCTCCCTCCTACATTCATCTCTTTTATCCGTCTGTCTCTCTGTCTATCTATCTATCTATCTATCTATCTATCTATCTATCTATCTATCTCTATCTAAAACCAAAGACAATTTTCCTGCTGTGACTTTAGTAGACCAAATGTTATAAAAATATCAGTTTATGGTCTGACTATATAATTTTCCTTGAGTGTCTGTTTTCCTTGTCTTGCTCTGCCTGGCATTCCCTTTCCCTGGATTCCACTGAGCCTTTGCATTTTAGCTCCTTTCTGGGCAATGTATTGCTCTGGAGCCATATCTGGCTCCACCTCTCGACAGGCCAGTCCAGGCAGAGCCCCAGGATGTGCTCCAGGATGTGCCCCAGGGGGCCCTTCAACCCCCACCCCATATTCTAGCACCTTCTGCCTCCATCCTCCTCCTCCTTCGGCAGACGTTTATGGCTCTCATGGCCAAAAAGGTTGCCAACTGTTGTTCTATTGCATTCTTTTAGCCAGTTTTCTAACCTACAAAATGAGGAGTTTGAACTAGGAATTATCTAAGGGTCCATCCAGCTCTAAATCCTCAGATTCCAGACTGACTTATTCTTCCATAATATCAGCACAGTGGTTCTGAAAGTGTAGCCTGAGGACAGCTATGGATCCCTGATCCCTTTTTAATGCATCTGCAAAGTCAAAAGTACTTAATAATAATTTTAAGATGTTCATTTGCCTATTAAAATGTTCCCCTTTCCAACTACATATCTGAGTGAGACCAGATTTTCATTATATACTTCATCTAAAACAACATATCACAAAGATTGAATACAGAAAAAAATATGAAAGGTTGGTTGTCTTCTATTAAGCCAGACATTAAAAATGTTTGCAAATTATGTAAAAAAATCCATTCCAATAATTTTAGAAAATATAATTGTTATAAAATATGCTATTTATGTTACTAGGCAATGCATTTCTTATCAATTTAACAATTAATAAATATTTTAAATATATGCTTTAATTTCTAATATGGTAACTCTGGATAACCAGGTATGCTACAGCCAGTTCCAACTGAGTAGAGCTAACTGTTATATTTTTGGTGTGAGCATTTACATTTTGGAGATTCAGAAACACTATAAATTAAGACTTGATTAATTTTGTGTTGATAGTCTAGACCAGGGGTCGGCCATGAGAGCCATAAACGCCACATTTTTAAAAATGTAATTTCATGAGAGCCGTACAGTGCTCACAGTGTGCGCTCCTGTAACAGTGCCTGAAAAAAAAATTGACTTAATGGCTCCTGCAGAAAGAGCCATACATTGCTGACCCCTGGTCTAGACTAAAAAAAGTGATGGAAGAAATGTTAAAAATACAAATTGAACTTAGTGCTCCAGATATATTGTTTTGGATGTCAGTTGTTAAATGTTTACAAACACACCCTTGTTTATAACCACATAAACAAAAGCTTTTTGGAATACTTAGTCATTTTTCAGTATAAAGGTGTTCTGAGACCATAAAGTTTGAGAACCTTTGCTTTAGTAGTTCTGGGATCTCCTAGGTGTGGGACACTCCATACATACTATCTCATCTTCTGAGACTTGTGCATGCACTAGTATAATTTCTTCACAGTTGATAAGAAGGATTTTCTTCAGCATTTTTTAATAATGAAATCAGAAAATTAAAATAATACTTCATGTTTATTTAGTGCTTTAAAGTTATCAAAGCCCTTTACTTACAATAATTCTGAATTCTATGCATTCCTAGGAATGCAATTAAAAGACTCCAGGTAAAGGACAATTCATCAGGGAGCTTGGGGGTGGGGGTATCCTAATAAGAGAACTTTCTGATATCAGAACTATCTGAAAATGGAAAGGACCACCTTGGTAAGTAGTGAATTCCAAATCATCAGTATGGAAGTTTTAATCAGAATCTGAATAATTCCCTTTCAAGAAGACTGTAGAGGGAAGTCTTATTCTGGAAGGGAGATTGGATTTGATACATCCTGAGGTCTCTTTGATTCTTTGATTCTTTGGATATTTTTTATATAACCTTGGTCTATCTGAATATGTATTCATTTGTGCCAATGTAAGATTGGAGGGAGGGGAGAGAGAAGGGATGGGAGAGGGAAAAAAGAGTTAGGAGAAAACAGTGGAAGTCACAAAGAAACACATTTGGGCTTGCTGCAAAAATTAAGCCTTGTAGCAAACCAAGCATAGAATGGTTTGCCTTTATAGCCAGTGAAATTCTTCACTAGAGGTCCACAAGCAAAAAGTCAATGGCTACTTGGTGGAAATATTGCAGACATTATGAGAAATGGGTTGAACCAGATGTCCTCTGATGGCCATATTAACTAGGAGATAATAATATATTTTAATATAATAATAATAGCATTTACATTACACTTTAAGGTTTGGAAAGTGCTTTAAAAATATCTCTTTTTATCTTCACAACAACCCTGGGAGGTCACTGTTAATATTATCCCCATTCTGCTAATGAGGAAACTGAGGCACAAAAAGGTTAAGTGACCTTCCAGAGTCACAATCCAGTAACTGTCTATCATTTTGTGACTGTGTGATTTTGTGTATAATTGACAGCATGTGAAAATTGAGAATTGTTTTATGTGAGTGTATGAAATATTGTTACAGGAATGATTGAATGTAAATGAACATCATCCCTCCCTCTGAGTACTATAATAGCCTCCTAATTGGTCTTCCTGTCTTGTCTCTCAAAATCTTGTTAATTCTCAGACTCAATCATGTTATTTCCTTTCTTAAAAACCTTCTATGTCTCCTCATTATCTATATGATAAAACAGGAAACCCTAGCTTTGTCTACAGAGAGCTAATGGTTTTCCTTAGGTGCCTAGAACCTGGCAGCAGTTTAGAGGAATTGCCGCTAGGAGAAGCTCCTGAACTATGTTGTCAAATAGTTTCATTAAAGTCTCTTTGTGACCTAATCTGGCGTTTTCTTGGCACAGGTACTGAAATGATTTGCCATATCCTTTTTTCAGCTCATTTTACAAGTGAAGAACTAAGGCAAACAAAGTTAAATGACTTGTACAGAGTCACACACCTAGGAAGAAATCTCTAAGGAAGAATTTGAGCTCAGGAAGATGAGTCTTCCTGATTCCAAGCCCAGGATTCTACCCACTGTGCCATCCAGCTGTGTGTTATGAGTCCAACCAACCACTGTCCCTAAGGCTTTGTAGTTACCTACCTACTTGTTTTATACATAGACAATACTCAGTACTTAATTGTTCATTGATAGACATAGAGGATGTGGAAATATTTCTATTCAATCTTTTAAAGATCTTATAAGATCATCAGGAGAACTTTTTCTTCAATATATAGACTAAAATAATCCAATTGGTGGCCAAGTCTTGTTTTCACTTTTGTAACATCTCTTATACAGATGCCCTTTCTCCATTCACTTGGCTATCACCCTGGTACAGACCTTCAATACCTTAAGCCTGGGCTATTGCAAGAATGTGCTAGTTGGTTTTCTTGTTTTACTCCTCCCCACTCCAGTACATCTTCCACTCATCTGTGAAAGTGATCTTTCCAAAGTTCACGTCTGACCATATCTCTCCCTCCCTTCCCCATGCCCTCAATAACTTCCAGTTGCTTCCTTTTCCCTCTAGAATAAAATACAAACTCCTCTGTTTGCTTTTTAAAATCTTTTGCAATCTGGCACCTTCCTATCTTTACAGTGTTCTTCATTCTCCTTTTGGTTCTCTATAAATCATCAACACTAACAAGCTCGCTGTTCTTCAGGTATAATGCTCCATGTTCCATCTCCTGACTCCATGACTTCACTCACTCCATGCCTAGAATGCTCTCCATTCTCACTTCTTCCTTTAAACCTCAGTTCAAATCTTACCTTCGTGGAGTCCTCCCCTCTACCTTCTCCCTCATCTCCATTACTATTTTTCTTCTCTGAAATTATCTCCATTTTACTTTGTATATTCAGTGGTTCCCAAACTTTTTTGGCCTACTGCCCCCTTTCCAGAAAAACTATTACTTAGACCCCTGGAAATTATTTTTTAAATTTTAATAGCAATTAATAGGAAAGATAAATGCATCTCTGGCCATCACTGCTATCCTGTTTCACTGCAGCACCCACCGGGGGCAGTAGTGCCCACTTTGAGAATCACTGGTATATATTTTATATGTAGGCTTTTTTGTAAAGTGTCTCCCTTATTAGAATGTGAACTCTTTAAGTGCAGAGATAACTGTTCTTGCCTTTATATCTCCAGTAATTAATGCAGTGCCTGGCACATAGTAAGTACTTAATAAATTACTTGTTGAACAACTATAACAGCTATTTATAACATTTATCTCTATTAATTTTGAATACATAACACATTTTAGTAAGATTTTAAGGAAATACAAATATAATTTGACATCTTTCTCTCTGAACTTCAACTTTTCATAATAAATTCTTGGTCTGCTTTGGGTATGTGTATGAGTGTGTGTGTGTGTGTGTGTGTGTGTGTGTGTGTGTTTTAAATAAGTCTGAATAGTTCTAAGTTACTGTGAGTCCTTAGAGGAGTCAGAAATCTTTCACAAAAATATTCTTGGCTACAGAAGATCTGGCTGTATCTTCGTCTCTGGTTCTTGGAAGCATCTGACTAATTTAATAACAAAAGCCATTGAAGATAACTTGTCTTCTGCCAAAATTGATCTTTTCTATCCAGCAAGAGAAATCATCATTCTAAGAATAGGGTATGCTCTCCCAAGCATCCAGCTCTTTCTTTTTCTCCAGCTATATTATATCCAACAACAAATTCAATATTCACTTAGTATTGGCATTGGACTAGGCAGTGCTAGTACCCAGAGATTTAGAAAGTTTCGATAAGACAAGGATACTGCCTTTACAGAATTTACAGTTAAATGGGGCTACTAATACATATGCCTATAATACATATAATAAATAAGACAAATATATATGATACATGATGTCAAGAGCCCTGAAGGAAGACTCCCAGAATTTTTGGAAGAGGTTTTACTAGAAGACAGAGAGAAAAGGATGAAAAGTCCTAAATGGCTTGGTTTGGGGATTATACAGCTGAAAGAAAGACACCAATGGGATGGCTGATTCATTAAAATATCAAGGTATAACATCAAAGTTCAATGCTTATACATAATACAGAAAAAGACAGAAAAATATAATAGAAAAAATATGTTTAGTATTTCTGTATGTTCAAAATGAGAATGCTCAGGAGTGAATTGATTTTTCCAATAAGTAAGTAGTTTCCCTGGGACTATGCAAGTCACCTTGGATTTAAAATAAAGCCATAAAATTGGACTTCTTCATCACGACTCTAGCAGCTTCCACCTTACTGTGAAATCTGCTTCTGACATTTTAAAAGCAAAGGTTCTTAATATTTTTTGAGTCATGTAACACTCTGGAAGAGTAGTCTTCTTGTACCTCTTTGAATATTTTTGAATGCATAAAATAAAATACCTAGGATTAGGAAATCAGTTATATTGAAAGATAGGTATGAAAATGTTAACAAAGTTAAGAATTCTTATTTTACAGAATTCCTATTCCCTTCCCAAAGCAGACTATTTAACTAGCTTTATTTAGATAGAATATAAGTTCTGAAAGGAGAAATATCAACCACATTAGATGGTTGAATCATATAACCTTGGTTTGAATCGAGGCTCTGCAGTTTATCACCTTTACCACCTGTGAGATCTTGGGAAAATCAACTCCCTGTGCTGGGACTTCCTCACCTGTTAAGAGGAGAGGACTGAGTTTCCATTTCTATTATCCTAGAAACAGATGACCTCTTTATAGATAAAGCAGAAGACCTCTAGCTTTCAGTTGTAGTATCTTGGGACCCAGTAATTGAGAGGTGGAAGCATCTTTATTTGTCCTTTAATCATATGACATGAGGTTTCTTCCTTTCTGCTCTTACCCCTTCCTGTCAGTTAGCTCCTTTCCCCATCCAGCTGAAAATCTGAATAACTTTGTCACGGATTTGCTTTGTCCTGACCCCATAAACAATTGGGTTAAGCATGGGTGGTATCACTACATACAGATTGGCCAGAAGGATATGAACATGTCGAGGGATGGTACCCCGTCCAAAGCGATGAGTGAGGAAAGAGAAAAAGGCAGGTGTGTAAAACATGAGGATCACACAAACATGAGCACCACAGGTGCCCAGAGCCTTATGGCGTGCACCTTGGGATGGCAGGCGAAAGACAGCACGAAGAATAAGAACATAGGAGACAACGATGAGAATAGCATCAATGCCCAATGTTGAGAGGGCTCCACAGAGGCCAAAGATGATGTTGACACGGATGTCCCCACATGCTAGCCGAGCTACACCCATGTGTTCACAGTATGTGTGAGGCACTGCACGATGACCACAGTAGGGCAGCCGGTGAAGGAGAAAGACAAGGGCTGCAACGATGGAGAAAGCTCGAGCAAAGCCAACCAGTCCCATCTTGCCTAGGACTTTGTAGGTGAGGATAGTTGCATAGCGCAAAGGGTTACAGATGGCTACATAACGATCAAATGCCATAGAAAGCAATGTGGCTGACTCTAGGGCTGAGACAAAGTGAATGAAGAAGACCTGGGTGAGGCAGGCAGGGAAGGAGATGTCATGAGCGTGGAACCAGAAGATGGCCAGGGCTTTGGGCACAGTGGTGGTGGAGAGTATGAGGTCTGTGATGGCAAGGAGAGAAAGGAGTATGTACATAGGCTCATGGAGGCTCCTCTCTGAGGTGATGACCCAAAGGAGGAGGATATTGCCACCCACGGCGGTACTGTACATCATAATGAAGGGAAATGAAAGCCAGAGGTGATTCGCCTCAAGGCCTGGGATTCCCAATAGGATAAAGGAGGCTGGGTGAAATTTGGTGTGGTTGGCTGGCAGCATGGTGGAAATCAAGTCCTACTCTGTACTTTTGGACTTTGTTTTGGTCACCACCTAAAAAGAGGGAGATAGGGAGGAATTCAATTCAATTTTTTCAATTAAACATGCATTTGCTAAGTACCTATATTATAATCGGGCATTGTGCTAAGTGATGGGGATACAAAGATAAAAATCAAATAATTCCTCTAAGAATTTGTTAAGAATATATGGCATAGAGACAGGAGGTCCTAGGTTCAAACCCGGCCTCAGCCATTTCCTAGCTGTGTGACCCTGGGCAAGTCACTTGACCCCCATTGCCCACCCTTACCAATCTTCCACCTATGAGACAATACACCGAAGTACAAGGGTAAAAAAAAAAAAAAAGAATATATGGCATTATGCACATAGATAAGAATATACAAAAATACATAATAAATGCAAATTATTATTATACATGGGGAGCTAGAAGGGAATACTGACAACTGGGGTGATCGGGAAAAACCTCCTATAGGAAGTAGCACCTGACCTGTACTTTGAAAAAAAACACAGAGCAGTTAGGTGGCAGAGTAGAGACAGTGCTGGTCTGGGATTCAGGAGTTCAAATCTAACCTCACATATGACTAACTATGTGACCCTGGACAAGTCATTTACCAATATTTTTCTGTTTTCTCATCTATAAAATGAGCTGGAAAAGGAAATGGCAAACCACTCCCATATTTTTTTCAAGAAATCTCTAAACAAGGTCACAAAGATTTGGACACAACTGAAACATAACTGAACAACCAAAAGTTATGGGGAAGCTAGTTAGCACTAGGTAGAGTGCCAGGTTTGGAGTCAAGAGGATATGGGTTCAAGTCTGGCCTCAGATACTTCCTAGCTGTGCAACCCTGGGCAAGTCACTTAACCCTGGTTGCCTAGTCTTTGCCATCATTCCATCTTAGAATTGGTACTAAGATAGAAGGCAAAGGTTTTTTTTGTGGGTTTGTTTATTTATAAAGACTAGGAATTCACTGAGCCAGAGGTAAGAGACAGATGCAAGCCAAGAGAGTTAATGAGAAAACTAGAAAATAGGCCATATGACCAAAAAAAAAATAACTGAAGGGATTTGGGAAATTCAGTTTGGAAAAGAGAAAGCTATCTTCCAGTATTATAGGCCTGATATAAAGAAAAAGACTTAAACCTAGTCTTGGTTGGTCCTAAGTTCCTTCACTTCTCAGGCCTCAGTTTACTCATCTATAAAATAATTAAGTTGTATTAAGTCAGAGATTCTCAAAATGTAAACTGTGAGTTACATGCTTTCAACAGGTTCTCAAGATCCAAGTTATTTTCATGGCAATACAAAATGTTATTTATTTATTGAGATATTCTTCTCTTCTCTAACTACATATCTATGTGCAGCTGGATTTTCTCAATCTACTTGAACCAAAACAACATATTACAATGGTTTGAACCTCAAAGTTGATATGAGAATTCGACTATCTTCTTTTAAGCCAGATATTAAAGAAAATTGCAAAATAGGTAAGACGAGGCCATTGTTACTACTTTCTGTTGTTGTTTTGGGAAAAAACTATTTTCATAGAAATGTTCTTTTTGTTAACATGTAATGGGTATTAACTTATTTTAAAATAAACTTTTTTCAATTTTAGTTTCTAACACAATAAATATTGATAGATATAATCCACACACACAAATGCTTTTCAGAGTTCTCAATTTTTTAAAAATCCTTACCTTTTGCATTGGAATTGGCACTAAATATCCAGCCTCAGTAATTTTTAAGAAGGTGAAAGTAGTCCTGAACCCAAAATCATTGAGAAACATAGAGATCCTTGAAAGGAGATTTCTTCCTCTGTTGGGTATTGATTGGATTAGATGACCTCTGAGACCATTCTGAAATTATGTGAGAGTCTCTACAAGTAAAACAGAGTGGAAAAAGAGGATGATGGATTTGTTCCTTAACCTCAGAGACTATATTTTCCCTTAGAATTCATAGGTGGTGATTACAGGGCAAATTAAGCTACTCAGGCCAGAATCCTTTTTACCCCAAGAATACACAGTTAGTACATTCTCTCCTCTGTCTTTGCCTATACAGTTACCCCATCAGGAAGGCAATGCTTTCTTCACCTATAAAAATCCTTTGGTACCTTACTTAAGTCCTAGTATACCTTCAGGCATTCCTTCCTCATTCCTGCCTAAAGCTTTCCTTTCTTCTCTGGAATCCTTTTGTCCTAAACAAAATCAGCAATTCTCAAATTTTTTGGACTTAGGGGCTTTTTTACTACTAAAAATTATTGAGGAGTCTCCAGTGAACTTTTATTTAAGTGCTTTACATCTATCAACATTTTCTGTTTTAGAAGTTAAAATACATTAGTATTAATATGAAAATTATTTTGATCTAATGGCACCCCCAAAGGGTCTCAGGGACCCTTCTCCACCGTCACATTTTGAGCAACCTTGGTCTTTATTTTAATCTATAGCAGGCTCTCACTTATTTGATCTAAAAAACATTTATTAGCCACCTTCTAAGTTCAGATGATGTATAAGAGACAGTTTAGTATAGTGAGTGGAGAGTTAGCTGCAGTCATAAATCATTTCAGTCATTTTTCAGTCATGTCTGATTCTTTATGACCCTACTTGGGGTTTTCTTGGCAAAGAGGCTGGAGTAGTTTGTCATTTCCTTCTTGAGCTCATTTTACAGATGAGTAAAGCAAAGCAAATAGGGTTAAGTGACTTTTCCAGGGTCACACAGCTAGTAAGAAGCTAGTTTTAAACTGAAGAGATGAATGTCCCTGACTTCAAGCCCCATGTTGTACCCATCTGTACCAGCTAGCAGCAGAATCACAAGATCTGAGTTTGAGTTATACATCTGATACATACTAACTCAGTGCCTCTGGACAAGGGTCTATCTTCTTAATTCTCCAGGCAACTCACTACATCTAGATTGCAGAACATGTATCAGATACCAATCAGTGAGTCAGTTTACATTTATTAAGCTCCAACTATGTGCCAGGCATTGTTCTAAGTGGTGGGCATTCAAAATAAAGTAAAAACAGTGTGTGCTTTCCAGGAGCTCATAATCCAAAGAGATGAGACAACATGAAAAATAATTAGGTATAATAAATTGGAAATAATTCACAGAGGGGAGGTAACAGAATTAAGAGAGATGGGGAAAGGCTTCCTATAGAAAGCGGGATTCTATTTGGCACTTGAAGGTGTAGGAAGGAAATGTAATTAAGCAGCCTCTCATTTTGATTAGTTTAAGAATCTCTTTGCTTTGATACCTCACAACCCTGTGATTTGTAGGAAGTAGAGTCCCATTCAAAAGGCTGTGCATGTAGCCAGATTAAGAATGTAGCTCCAGACTCTTAACTAAGTAACAGTTTTAAGTGTGTGATTACCATGAGTATGTTACAACATTAATTAAAAATACATTATACTATTCTTTATATTAAATTGATTCATGTAGAAGGGCAGCAAGCCTGAACCACCAGAGGCACCAATCCCTGAAAGGGGCTTGGGAATTTCTCAGAAATAGAGATTTGGGGGGGGGGCAACTCAGTGGATTGAGAGCCAGGCTTAGAGACAGGAGGTCCTAGGTTCAAATCTGGCCTCAGACAATTACCAGCTGTGAGACCCTGGGAAAGTCACTTAACCCCCATTGCCTAGCCCAGGGGTCAGCAACCTTTTTGGCCGTGAGAGCCATAAACGCCACATTTTTTAAAATGTAATTTCATGAGAGCCGTACAGTGCTCACAGTGCCGCTCCTGTAACAGAGCCTGAAAAAAAATTGACTTTATTGCTCCTGCAGAAAAAGCCATATCTGGCCCTCAAAAGAGCCAGATATGGCTCGAGAGCCAAACGTTGCCAACCCGTGGCCTAGCCCTTACCACACTCTTCTGCCTTGGAACCAATACTCAGTACTGATTCTAAGATGGAAGGTAAGTGTTTAAAAAAAAACTGGGGAGTGGGATGTACTTCATCAAGATTGACTCCTATAAGAAGTCCAGGTCAAAGTGTCCTGGCATGTCCATGATCTGCAAGTTCTTATTACTTATGGTCAAGAATGAACTCTTTAGTCGTACCCCTCACTCTGTAAGTTCCTCTTTCTGTCTTTAAAAATCTGTCAATGATCATGATCAGGGTCTCAGACCTTACTAAGGGTGTCTGTGGACTTCTGACTTGTCTTCCTTGCCCTTCAAAGAGAATCAGACTTTGTTAAGAGAGTTCTTTCTCCAGTCTTTTTCTTTCAATGGACACTAGGTAAGTTGTGCATTGGATTCTCTCTACCAGTGAACTCCCTGAGGTCTCCATGAGAAAAACAAAAAATACGAAGCTTGAAGATACAATGCCCTCCCTCTCCCTTCTGATTTTTTTTGTTATCTTGAACTACAGAAATGTCACAGATATCAGGAGATTAAAGAATAAATTGGAGAGAGGAGCAGCTAGATAGCTCAGTGGTTTGAGAATCAGAATTAGAGAAGGAGGTCCTGGGTTAAAATCTGGCCTCAGACATTTCACAGCTGTGTGATCCTGGGTAATTCATTTAACTCCAATTCTCTAGTCCTTGCAGATCTTCTGCCTTAGAACCAATAAACAGTATAGATTCTAAGATGGCAGGTAAGGTTTAAAAAAAAGAATAAATTTAGGAAACAAGCTCTGAGTATCTACACACACACACACACACACACTCCCCAAGTCCTTTGTGTTCTAAATGGTATATTAGAGTGATGTGAGTAAAGAAGACAAGTTCAAATCCTGATTCAGACATTTATTTGGCCACTGAGACTCTTAGCCTCAGTTTTTCATTTGTAAAATGGGGATAATACTAATATTTAACTTAGAGAAGAAGTAATGGTAGATGAAGAAGGATGCATTTTGTACATTTGAGACTTATTTTCTTAGAAGGTGATAATTCAGACAATGGATATATAAATCAGTTTGCCAAAAGAGACAATGTTGACTAAGCAGACAAGAGGACTCTTAGAGGGAACTCTTTCCTCTCTACAACACATTTTTAAATCAAAAAATTAAAATAAGAAGCTAGTAAAGAAGTACTTAGAAAGTTATAAGGACAATTACTTGGGGAATGAAAGTACAAGTTATGGCAAAGGATTGTAATAGGACACTATTATGTCATAAGGAATGAGGAGCAGGATAGATTCAGAAAAACCTGGAAAAACTTATATGAACTGATGCAAAAAAAGTAAGCAGAACCAGGAAAACATATACAGTAACAGAAATATTAGATGATGATCAGTTGTGAAAGACTAAGCTATTATCAGCAAAGCAAGTCCCCAACATAACCACAAGGGACTCATGATGAAAATGCTATCCACAGACAAAGAAGGAACTGTTGGAATATGAGTACGGATCACAGCATTCCATCTTCTACTATATTTCCTTCATGAGATTTCTTTTGTATGTGTGATATGTGTCTTCTATCATGACATGAGCAATATGGAAATATGTATTACATCAAAGTGTAGATATAACCTATTCCAGACTATTCACTGCTTCTGGATTGGGGGAGAAGGGAAGGGATGGAGAAAATCTGAATCAGAAAACAATTGTCAAAAAGTATTTCTACATGTAACTATTTTTTTAATATTGGGGGGAAAGAAAGTTATGAGGACAGACAACATTCTGCTTCTCCTAGAGAAAAAAAAATCCAATAGGAGATTGGACACAGGGTTAAGTACTGCACAGAAAACTGGAAAAAAGGAAGATTATTGAAACAAAGGCTATTGGATCTAGCAATTATGAAGTTACAGATGGATCAATTTTAGTAACCCTATCACATAGGATTGAATAGAGAGTAGTTAACGAAGTAGAAGCATTACATATAAGGAAATGTTTCAAGAAGAGTGATAATAAAGAGCAGGAAGAAAGAAAGGGGGGAATAGCCCAAGACAAACAAAAAAGGAGGAAAGATGGGCAATAGGAGTAAAGGAGGGAGAGAGAGAGACAGAAGGGGGAGGGAAGGGGAAAGAGAAAGAGAGAAAATAAATGGAATAAAGGTTTAGGGGCTGCTGGAACTCACTACCTATCAAGGCCATCCTTTCTATTGGTGAGTAGCTCTGATTATTAGGAAATTATTAATTTGGGGTGGGAGCCCACATCCATTTCCCTATAATATTCAAACACACTAGGCAAGTAGGAGCTCTATCTTATGAAGAGTTTTGTACAGACCACAAAGATTTATGGCAAAGTCCAGGTTCCAGCTATCGTCTTCAAATCCCTAGAAAACAAGCAGTTATTTGCCAATTCAGGGCTGTTTATCCCCGGATCTTCTCCCTACACACACACACACACACACACACACACACACACACACACACACACACACACACACTTCCCATTACTCTCCAACTAGGCCTGAACTTCCTAGACAATCCACATTTTTTTTTTTCACTTTGAACATGAAGTTGGTTGATGCATCTAGTAGGAAAAAGAAACAAACTATAGCCTCTCTCCCATCACCTATCTAAACTAATTTATTCAAGATAAGATAAAAACAGGAGCTATTTTCTCTCTGAATCTTAAACTATAAATTTTGTCATCACAAATATCTACCCTTCCTCAATATCAGTTGCTACCCATCCTTCCCATCTGGACATTTTTTTCTAATCTCCATTTCTTTATTTTTATTCAAAATATGACAGTTTAGAATAGAGGTTCTTATCCTGGGGTATGTGAACTTGGTTTTAAAAAAGATATATTTTAATAATTATATTTCAATACAATGTCTTTCCTTTGTAATGCTGTGGACTTTCTTTTATGCATTTAAAAATATTATTATTATAAGTAGTTCATAGGCTTCACCAAATTGCCAAAGGGGACAGTGATGTAAAAAAAAAAAATTAAGAACCTGTGATTTAGAACAAAAAAAATCAACAAAAAATACCCATAAACAGTAGTTTCAATGAAGTACTATTCTCACCAACAACGAAATGCTTTCTCAAAATACTTTTTCTACTATTTTTTTTTTCTAGAATTGACTATACACAAACTTAGTTGACCTATAGGGCACAGGTTGATATGGGTGAGTATATTTTTCTAAGCATTTATCAAATGGCAAAGATCTGAATCCCTTTTTTCTCTACTACTAACTATTTTTCCTTCCTTCTAGTAGACTAAGGGTAAAGATCTGCCCCAGAGGGAGTAAATTTGATAGCAGAGGGAAAAATGACTTTCTAAATAATTAAGTCTGGGATATTTGGGGAGACCTTCCCAAACATTTTCTAGTTTCTTGGTAGAGAAACATCAACTATACCTAGAGATCTTGAAAAAAATCTCTTTTCTTCTTATCTGTCCTCAAGCCAAGATTTTCCTTTTTCTCTTTTTCTTTGTCCCATACCCCTTCCTCCCTGGAAGTTTTTTTAGAGGTGTAATGAAAAGCTCTTCATCACTATCGCTCTTTTCCTATGCCGATATAAATAGCACAGGGCCTGGGCTTCTGATTCTGAATTGATATGAATTGATGAAAATAATATCATGGATACAATGGTAGTATTCATCCTCAAAAACTGATCCAGGAACATCAGACTCACCAAATTGTGTCCTTGGAGCGAGGATACAATTGATGTTAAGACCCAGAGACCCAGCCACAGACAAATGTATTTGTAAACATGTGCACACACTGGTGCAGGAATAGCGATATCCCTGAGAAGAGAGCAGTATTTATCATATTATCCTTCCCAAGGGATCTGGGCTATGTGGCAGAATTTTAGTTCTTGGTGTTATCAGCCTGAACCTTCTTACTACTTTTAATCCTATCCCTGAGGATTAGTATTAAGCAACAGAAAAGACACCAATCCTATCTCACCAACCCATTTCCTTCCCTATACAAACACACCAGTGTCATGTATACACAATTTGTCTCACACCCAATAATTTACACTCAAGTTCATGCCTGATTTCTGGTGTACGGAGTCTCTTAAATGCATATGTAGTCTTTTATATGCACAAGTTTATTATATCTGCAAAACTTTAGTCTCACACATATTTTTATTGTGTCATGTTGTAATTTTCATACACATATATCCCGAGTCTCTCTTGCACTCAGTATAACAGAAACATATATACAAATACAAATTCCTGGACAAATCCACATTAATTTGCCTCAACCAGTATTGTTTTGAAATAATTCAGTTAATAACTAAATAAGCCTAAAGATGGGAGGTAATGAGGTTCCTGCTCTAATCTCTTTAAATCTGTCCTCAGAAACCAGCCAAGCGACTTGCATGTGTGTTTGTGTGTGTGTGTGTGTATGTGTTTGTGTGTGTGTGTGTGTGTGTGTGTGTGTGTAATCGGAAGGGAGGAGGGAGGTTCAGACTTTGTTCTTCCTAGTTGCTGAATATTAGAGAGAGACAGAAGGTGAGACACACACATACCCACATGCGCACACAGCAATTAACCACTTTAGACATAAAAAAGTCATTGTAAAGGAGGGCAAAGTGTCTCCATTACTAATAACATAATTTAATTCACAAGAGGTTCCAGCCACTCCTGATTTCATTGTATGTGCACTAGCCCAGTGACAATAACTGAATCACCTTATCTGATTAGGAAGGGATCTCAGAACCATCTATTCCAACTCCTACATGAAGGAATCCGTAACATAATATGCCCAATGAGTGGTCCTCATGCCTCCATTTGAAGATCTCCAAGGAATTCATCCACTTTTGGAAAGCTCTATTTGTTAGAAATTTTTTCCTTAGAGTAAGACTAAAATTGGCCTCTTTACAACTGCAATCAATCAAGTAAACTATAAGCAAGTATTTATTAAGCACCTACTATGTGCCAATACTATGTTAGAGGTGTTGGGAGTTCAAGTACAAAGAATGAAAGAACCCTTAGTTGCAATGAGCTCATATTTTTTAATGGAACAAACAAGTATAGAAAAAGATATGGATGTATGTGCATGTGTGTGTATTGTTGTGAGGAAGATTAGATTAGGTATTGATTAGGTATTGATTAGGAAGTACATAGCAGGAAGGAGCTGGAGATGGGAATTCCAGGTTGGAATGAAGGAGCAGGAAGACGTGACTTGGCCCTGAGTGTGGACTCCATTAGTGGTGGGCAAAAAACTGTTGCCAGCCTGGGAGACCTCAGAGCAAAGGACACCTTGTTTCCTGTTTTCCCCTGGGATCTTGGTGTGGCATCTAGCAAAAAGGACAAATCTACAGAGCCAAGGGAGGAGGAGAAGTTTGAGTTCTGGAGGACAGTGCTTCAAGCAAACCCTCACTACTTGGTTCCTGAGACAACTTTAGCTCCTGGCATCCAGTGATCATCAGTGGATTGCAGTGAGAATCCCAAAGCCACAAAGCCTTAGCTGTACTCAAGCCTGGCAGGTTCCAGGTTTGAGGCAGAAACCCAGAGACTCCATTTACAGCTCCTTGTGCCCTGTTAGTTTAGATCACTTAGATTAGTGTAGTAGAATAAGTCCTTCCCTGTCCCTGTGGGTTTTGTTATTAGGTGTTAAGGTTTTAGAGTAGACATTCCTATCTCTCCTTTTGTTGTTCCTAATTAAACCCAGTTTTATCCTGTTACCTTGTCAGTTGAATTTAAGGCCTCTGGCCAGAGTGACAGTTGGCTGTTATTTTTTCAGTTGGGAGTGGCTTAGCTGTACAAGTCTTCAATGTTCAGTTTTAATCTCTCTTAAATCCCAAAGTGTGTTCCCACAAACCCCTTAGTTAATTTATAATATCCCTGGTGACCCATTACCTTACTTATATTTTCCTACAGTATGCATGTGTGTGTATGCATGCATGTGTGTGTTTGTGAATATAGTGTCCCCAAAATCTTAATTCAGCTTTAAGATTTTGTCAAGAGAAAACTGTATCTAGACTGTTTGGACACCTTGTATATATAGGTAGTACAATACAAAGAACTATGGAAGAGAAGACGTTACCCAGGTCGAGTCCAAGAAAGGTTCAAGCAGAAAATAGACCCTAAGCTGCATTTGAAGGGAAGAGATTGTTCCTAGTACTACCATCTGGGGCTAAGCAAAAGTCTAATCCCTCCTTCATGTCACAGTCCTTTAATACATGAAGATAGCTAGTATTCTTATCCTCTTCTCTTATTCTCTCCCCAGTTCTCTTTTCTAGGTATCCCTACTCCAAGAAGTCTTAAATTTTGTTATTGCTCAGTAGTTTTCAATCATATCCAACTCTTCTTGACTCCATTTGGGATTTTCTTGGCAAAGGTGCTAGAGAGGTTTGTCATTTCCTTCTCCAGTTTGTTTTATAGATGAAGGATTTGAACTCAGGTCTTCCTGATTCCAGGCCCAACACTCTGTCCACTGTGTACTAAATGACTGCTTTTCTAGGATTATCACTCTTGGGTCAGAGGAGGACAAGCTGCATCTCCCTCCCCTGTGACCAAAGCTACTGAAGTTCCTGGACCAGATTTCTAAGTGAGATGGCTGGACTCCCATGACCCCAACAGACCACTGGAGATAATCTGAGTTCTAAGATAATCATTATCTTACCAACAATCTCCTTAATGTTATTTTGGCTGTCTGTTGTCTCTGGTGTAGCATCTGACCATCACCGAATGAGCAATAGTGCCCCAGTACACAAACTACATCTTCCAGAGAAGAACAGAATTGTGGACTATGCAATAGGTTTACTTGTATTTATTAACACTATATTTCTGCTTGGAGAATATGAAAACATTGTTACGAATGCCAAGTAAATATTTTGAAAATAAAAATATGGAACACAGAATTTCAGAGTTGGAAAGAACTTCAGTGGCCATCTAATTTAATCCATTTGTGGAAAAATCTCTTTATAGAACAACTAACAAGTGGCCATTTCATTCTTCCTTAGAAAGCAGGGATGTGCTGGAGGTCTAGCCAATTGTTATATTGTCAGTGTGAACACTGATACAAATAAGAACTTGATTATTTTTTTGATTGTCTAGACTTAAGAAAACAATGGTGAAAAGTTTAATAGTGCACATAAAACTTAAAAATGTGTTTTACTGGACTTGTTCCCTTGAAAATCAGTTGTAAAACATTTAACAGCACACCACTGCTTAAAGGTTTTTAATTAAAAATGACTACTATCTCTGGAGGAAATCTATTAGACTTTTAGAGAGTCTGAATTTTTAGGAATTATTTTTTCCTAACTTTGCCTAAGATTTTTCCCCCCAACATCTCATGGTTCCTGATTCTTTTTTTTTGGGGGGAGGGAATGACATTTTTTTAAATTTTTTTTATTTTTTTTTATTTAAACATTTATTAATATTCATTTTTAACATGGTTACATGATTCATGCTCCTACTTTCCCCTTCACCCCTCTGCTCTCCCCCGACCCATGGCCGATGCACATTTCCACTGGTTTTGATATGTGTCCTTGATCAAGACCTATTTCCAAATTGTTGGTAGTTACATTGGTGTGGTACTTTTGAGTCCACATCCTTAATCATGTCCACCTGACCCATGCTTTCAAGCAGTTGTTTTTCTTATATGTTTCCTCTCCCGCAGTTCTTCCTCTGAATGTGGGTAGCGCTCTTTACCATAAATCCCTCAGAATTGTCCTGGGTCATTGCATTGCTGCTGGTACAGAAGCCCATTACATTCGATTTTACCATAATATATCAGTCTCTGTGTACAATGTTCTTCTGGCTCTGCTCCTTTTGCTCTGCATCAGTTCCTGGAGGTCTCTCCAGTTCGCCTGGAACTCCTCCAGTTTATTTTAGCACAATAGTATTCCATCACCTGCATATACAACAGTTTGTTCAGCCATTCCCCAATTGAAGGGCATACCCTCCTTTTCCATTTTGTTGCCACCACAAAAAGCGCAGCTATAAATATTTTCGTGCGTGTCTGTTTATCTATGATCTTTTTGGGGTACAAACCAAACAATGGTATGGCTGGATCAAAGGGCAGGCATTCTTTTATAGCCCTTTGAGCATGATTCCAAATTGCCAGCCAGAATGGCTGGATCAGTTCATAACTCCACCAGCAATGCATTAATGTCCCACTTTTGCCACATCCCCTCCAACATTCATTACTCTCCCCTTCTTTCATTTTAGCCAATCTGCTAGGTATGAGGTGATACTTCAGAGTTGTTTTGATTTGCCTTTCTCTAATTATTAGAGATTTGGAACACTTTCTCATGTGCTTATTGATAGTTTTGATTTCTTTACCTGAAAATTGCCTATTCATGTCTCTTGCCCATTTATCAATTGGGGAATGCCTTGATTTTTTATACAATTGCTTTAACTCCTTGTATATTTGAGTAATTAGACCCCTGTCAGAGTTTTTCGTTATAAAGATTTTTTTCCCAATTTGTTGTTTCCCTTCTGATTTTGACTACATTGTTTTTGTTTGTACAAAAGCTTTTCAGTTTAATATAATCAAAACCATTTAATTTACATTTTGTAATTTTCTCTAACTCTTGCTTGGTTTTAAAGTCTTTCCTTTCCCACAGATCTGGCAAGTATACTATTCTGTGTTCACTTAACTTATTTATAGTTTCCCTCTTTATATTCAAGTCATTCACCCATTCTGAATTTATCTTGGTGTAGGGTGTGAGATGTTGATCTAGACCTAATCTCTCCCATATTGTTTTCCAAATTTCCCAGCAGTTTTTGTCAAATAGTGGATTCATGTCCCCAAAGTTGGGTTCTTTGGGTTTATCATACACTGTCTTGCTGATGTCATTTACCCCAAGTCTATTCCACTGATCCTCCTCTCTATCTCTTAGCCAGTACCATATTGTTTTGATGACTGCTGCTTTATAGTATAGTTTAATATCTGGTACTGCTAGGCCCCCTTCCTTCACATTTTTTTTTCATTATTTCCCTTGATATTCTTGATCTTTTGTTATTCCAAATGAAATTTGTTATAGTTTTTTCTAATTCATTGAAGAAATTTTTTGGTAGCTTGATAGGTATGGTGCTAAATAGGTAAATTAATTTGGGTAGAATGTTCATTTTTATTATGTTAGCTTGTCCTACCCATGAACAATTAATGGCATTCCAATTGTTGAGATCCAGTTTTATTTGTTTGGAAAATGTTTTGTAGTTTTTTTTCATATAATAGCTGTGTTTGTTTTGTTAGATAGATTCCCAAGTATTTTATATTGTCTAGGGTGATTTTAAATGGTGTTTCTCTTTCTACCTCTTGCTGCTCTAATGTGTTGGAAATATGTAGAAATGCTGATGATTTATGTGCATTTATTTTGTATCCTGCCACTTTCATAAAGTTTATTATTTCTACTAGCTTCTTAGTTGACTCTCTAGGATTTTTTAAGTAGACCATCATATCATCTGCAAAGAGTGATAGCTGAGTCTCCTCCTTGCCTATTTTGATACCTTCAGTTTCTTTTTCTTCTCTAATTGCTACTACTAGTGTTTCTAGTACTATGTTGAATAATAGAGGTGATAATGGGCATCCTTGTTTCACTCCTGATCTTACTGGGAAGGCTTCTAATTTATCCCCATTGCATATGATGCTTGTTGGTGGTTTTAGGTATATACTGTTTATTATTTTTAGGAAAGGTCCTTCTATTCCTATACTTTCCAGTGTTTTCAGTAGGAATAAGTGCTGTATTTTACAAAGGCTTTTTCAGCATCTATTGAAATGATCATGTGATTTTTGTTTGTTAGACTGTTGATATGGTCAATTATGTGGATGGTTTTCCTAATGTTGAACCATCCTTGCATTCTTGGTATAAATCCCACCTGATCATGGTGGATGATCTTCTTAATTACTTGCTGGAGTCTCTTTGCTAGTATTCTATTTAAGATTTTTGCATCTATGTTCATTAGGGAGATTGGTCTGTAGTTTTCTTTCTCTGTTTTTGATCTCCCTGGCTTTGGAATCAGTACCATATTTGTGTCATAAAAGGAATTTGGTAGGACTCCTTCTTTGCTTATCATATCAAATAATTTGTATAGTTTGGGATTAATTGCTCTTTGAATGTCTGATAGAATTCACTTGTAAATCCATCTGGCCCTGGCAATTTTTTCTTAGGGAGTTCTTTGATGGCTTGTTCAATTTCCCTTTCTGATATGGGATTATTTAGGTATTCTATTTCTTCTGCTGTTAATCTAGGCAGTTTATATTTTTGTAAATATTCATCCATATCTCCTAAATTGTTATATTT